>NW_010229333.1:0-35976 GCF_000690775.1 Eurypyga helias
GCTCCCTGCGGCATTCCCATCCCGAAGTTCCTGGAGCTTGCCTCTCCGCAGCCGGCGGGGAGAACAAGTGGGTTTTCAAACCTCAGGAAAGCCCCAGCAGTCATCTCCACCGGCTTTTTCCCGCCCTCATACATCTGGGTAAAGTCTCTTTTTAGTGTTTCCCCCCGTCACCTCTCAAGCAACCGTGCGAGTGCTCGATAAACAAACTTCCCATGGGATGATGCTTTTGGACCTATCAGCTCCGCCAACTAGGCCTGCCTCAGCCCACGGCTTTCCCTGGCACAGAGTACCACCGCTGCCCACCGTGACCGTCCTGCGCATCCCCGTGGGCCAGAGCCGGCTCCGACGTAGCTCGTCCGTGCCCCGAGAGCCGCCGCAGCCCGGCACAATCCGCGTGGGTAAAGCTCCCCGAGCGTTTACCCCGCTTCTCCGGCGCCACGTCCCGTGCTGCGCTGGCTGCAGCGCCAGCTGGGGCCGAATGAGCTCGTTGGGAACCAGCTTGACTGTGCCCACACAGGAGTGACTGCCATGTCAATGAATCCCAGATGTAATCCGTGGGTGTAATTGAAAGGAAGGGGGAGGAAAACCGAGAGAAAGAGCAACACATGCTTGCAGATGCCAGCTATGCAGCCCGATGCCGCCTGACGCTGACAGCGTTTCTCTTAGCCGGACGGGATACACTGCACATATATTTCCAACATCAAGACTTTTGGTTGGCCCTGTAGTGAAAATGGAACGGCCTGTAACGGCGGCTTATACGGGTCGTTTTCAGGGCAAATTAATGGAAATTATTTGGGATTGCCAGAAATAAAAGGTTGAATTTTGTTCAGCTTCTTGAGGAAGGAGAATGGCACGTGCATTGTGGAGTGCAGACTGCACCAGGCTTTCAGCCTGTGCAGGGGCACTGCTGCTTTAACATTTGCACTAGGTACTCTGCTGCGGATCGCATGTTTCCCTCCTGTTCGCCTGAGCAAGAGTTAGGTAATTATCATTACGGGAATGGGTACTGGCTGCATTAGGGTATTGGCTCTCTGCTGACTGCTGGAGTGGAGAACGTGCTCGCTTAGGTGATTAAATGCTTCCACGTCTACTGGAAAGTGCTCGGCGTGCCATGATAACAGCGGCTAATGCAGCAGAAGTCACGCTGGGCCTAATCCTGCTGCGATGATATCAGTGCAGAGCTGGAAACAATTAACCATTGAAACGAGTATTCTTTGCGAGGCAACATTATTACGGTAATGGCTCCGCAAGCTGTTATCTCAATGGAGAACATACTCTTCTGCTTTCTACTGCAGGTTGTTTCGAATTGATCCAAGCTCATTGAATAAGTTTTGAAGCTGAAAAGCACCAAAATCCATCTGAGGCATCATCTACGTTGCTGGCAGCACTAGGTTTTCTGTGTTTCCGAGAGAAGGCAGGAGCCTCTCCAGAAAGAAGATAACAGATGTCCCTCTCGTCCAGCACTTTTTGTTGTCAGCAGCCTATTGCAAGGCTGGATGCAGTGGAGGGAGCAGAACTCAGAGGGATGCAGTGGGTGTCCCATCACCTAATCCAGATTATGACCCATGGTACAGTGGAGAGAAGGGGGGTTATCACTCTGTTTGCCTCTTACCCTTATTTTTTTGTCAACATTATGAAAATGACAGTTATAGGGAGCTTACTGAGCTCTGAGTCAACTTTTGACACACCTTAGTATTTTGGAGAAGTGCCAAAATATGTGAAAAGATACAGGTTTGGTTTATATTTTAAAAAGTTGCAAAAAAAAAGATTAGTGGACTGGGTTGATATCAGTGTTAGGCAATCCATTAACATGAGAAAGCTAAAAATGGGGTGCAGTTGGTAAATGATTGAAAAAACAGTGCTGAAATTATTGACAGCCGGTGTAGGCAACAGAAGATAAATCTTGTGAAACCTGGCTAGATAGTAGATTTTACCTTCGATCCAATCCCAAGCTCAGTGTATTTAAACTTATTCAAGAAGTGATCGATCATGGTCTGCTGGTAGGCGTTGGTTGGCAGGTAGCCTGCCCGGGCTGCTCAGCACCTCACGTGGCAAGTGGCCACAAATCCGGGATTCCTGGATCTCTGTCAGCCCCAACAGGTTAGAGGGCTCCAAGATGCCTTGGGTGGTTTATTTCTCAGGATCCGCAGCTCGCTGTCTGTTGAGCAGCTGGCTGCCTGCCAGGGCTGGCTCAAAAACCTCTCAGCGGAGGCAAAATTGATTTTCACCACTTTTAAGGTGCGAATCTGGGGAGGACTTCACAGGGCCCAGCAGGCTTTGGCAGTGAGAGGAGAGGGTAGGATATCTGTGAAAGACCCTCAGGAGCAGCCATTGCCCACCGCCGTATAGGGTCACAAAAGCAAGGGAGGAACGGTTTTATCACTGCCCAGCAGCCGTTTGTTGAACTTGGGCTTGCCTTGGCACTGTCCAGAGCCCTCCTCGGCTGAGCAGCTTGCACCCTGTTCCCCCAGGGTGCTAATGAAACAGGTTCCTGGGAAGCCCAGTGGCACTGGGACAAGTAGCTGGCCATGCGGAAAGCCCACGGGCGGGGTAGCGTCATCTGCTTGTCATGTCTGGAGGTCTCAAATTCATCTTCCCTGCAGGAATTGTTCAAAGTGGAAAGAAGAAAACCAGTTTTTCCATAGGAAGGAGGTTCTCCAACACTTGAAGCTTTTAAATGCAATGGTTAAGGAAGATACGGAATTGTTTGAACACATAACAATGGGGTGGATGCGTTTCTCTGCTGAGAAATGTCTTTTGACTTAAGGGAAAGAATCAGCCTAGAGGACACTACATTTAGAAGCGTAAAAAATACCTATTAATTTATTTTCACATTTCCCAAAATGCATCATCTACATTGCAGAGACTCTAAACAAATAAACTCTGTTTCATGATGAGGGCTAGAAGGAGCCAGGGGCTGTTGCTCAACAGAATACCACAGAGTTTGCCTTCAGTTTGCCTTTGCAGTTGCAATTCCTATCAGCCCACCATGTGATAGCAGCTCCTTTTCCAGCTCTCATTTACATGGCCTTTGGGAGCTGGGAGCTCGGCACAGAGGAGCAGTCACCCCCCTAGGGACTATGTTTGCAGACCTGCCGCACTGGACTCCTAAGGGACAAGGACTTGAAGAGGCAGCTGATTAACCACAGTGCCTGTATTTTTATTTAAAGGAGCTATTAAAATCATTATTTTCCTTTTGAGAGGACATCTTCAGCAACACTTGTAACAGATGCCTGAGGCAGGAGACAGGCAGTGTTTTTACAAAGACAAGTAATAACAAGTAGCAGCTAGAAATTTCATGGGGCTTACGAAGTCTGATTTCTGATGGCTCTTTCCCCTGTTGATTTGCTGATGTGCAATAATAACGCTGGGTATCCATTAGTCTCTCTGTGGGGTCACTAATTCTGTTCTACGTAGCCACCAATTTTTGTGGCACTCGCAGGAAATCGGTGGTTTTTGAGACATGTAACCTCCCTGTCAGATTTGCTTGAAATTAGCCCGTGCATTAACAAAATCCCCAGGGAAGGGATGATCAGCAGCATAGCAGAGAACACAATCACATGAGGTTTTTCTTCAGAATCCAATGTCTATGGTGTGAGCTCTTCTTCCTGTAAGGCGTTTTATACGGCTGCCAAACTTGTTGCAAAAAGACGAAGTGATGTCACCAGCGCCGGGTTGCCAAGTTACGAGTGTCACATCCTACAGAGAAACACAGTCAGAAGGGTGAGCAGAAGTGACTCATACTTAAACCATAGTTAGGGCTTCTTTTTGGCTGGTGTTGGGTCTGCAACCCAGACCTCTCCCTCCCACAGGAGATCCCAACCGCTGCCCGCTGTCCTCTCTCGTCAGCGCGTGGCGAAACAGCTCATCCTAAGGGAGACGAGAGGAACCCATGCTAGAGAGAGCGTTCCCTAGCAGAGCTTTAGGTTCGTTTTTCAGTTTCCTTCAAGAGCAGGGGAATTTGATTCCCATCCCCTACATCTGAGATGACACTGTTAATTCCTCAGATATCCCTGGGGTCGCCAGGCCAGAAAGGAATTCAGAAATCTAGTCCTTCCTTCACCCCAGGCAGAGTCACCCAGGCCGTGCTTACAGAAGCGTGCCTGTTCTGAGCATCCAATGCTAGCATTTCCTGAGCTTCCTGGGTGAGAGACGTGGGGCACAGTGGAGCTATGTCACAACTGATGTTTTCTTGGAGGACCAGTCTGGCAAGAGTCATGTAAGAATGCCCCACAAATCACTCCTTTGTCATTTTTGACAGGGGAGAAATTAAGAATTTGTGACGTGCAAGCTGGGTGCCTAAGCTCTCTCCCTGGGCAAGCTTTCAGCGGCTCCACCCAGAAGTGAGCATCAAGTGGATTTTTGTGAAAGAGATATGGGCAATGAGATTTTAGAGAGAGCCAAGCAAGAGGAGAGGGAAAGTTAGCCAACATCCTGGAAAGGGTTGTTCAGTGTTCAGCGCTTCACACAGCACTTGGGTTATCCACAGTTGGACAGCCAGCCTCTCAAACGTCGCCTCTCATGTTTATCTCTCACCCTTCAAACGTCTTTAGGTAATGCCTCTGGGTGTCAGGTAGGGATTTAAAATGCAAGCAAGTCAGCCTGCTAATTTGTAGTGAACCATGGACTTCACAGGTGGTGTGTTTCATTAATCTTTCCTAAACATTTGCATGTATAACCTGAAGTTCAGTGAAGTTCAGTTCAAACATTTGCAGTATAACCTGAAGTTCAGTGCCAGAAATAATTATAAATATTGAGGCCTATCTCCCGATTGATCTGTTGTTTCACTGAATATACCATTACTTTCCACTATTTGTAATTTATAACTTACTTGTAGCTGCTAGGCTACTTTCTACTACATGAAGAGTTAAAACATAATTAATTTTCTTGTTAGCAAATTTTAAAAAAATGTTAAAAAAACCCATTTCATGTTTACTTTTGACTTTTCAAAGTGCTTCATAAACGTTAGTTAACTCATAAAGACAGCTTTTTAACTCAACGGGATTCTGCAGTTACTGTGGCAGCTAATGCAATTCTGCCCAGACTTAAATATTACGTACAACTTCTGCTTTTTTTTTTTTTTTTTTTGTATAAAAGCTTATCAGCTCAGTCTCTTCTTCTTATTCACATGAACAGTTGTGCTTCAGGCCCTGAAATTATTCAGAGAGACAAAACATGGACTCTAACAGGAGGTCATTCAGGTCTTCATGTTGTTTACTTGTACCAAGATTTATTTGTTTCCTGTCTCTGCCTCTTTATGTGTAAACTTCTGTTTGTTAAGAAGAAAATAAACCCCAGAGTAGAGTCAAATTTTGCCTCAGCCCCAAATTCTCAGAGGAGATCTGCGGAGGACAGAGCCTCAGTATAAAGGCATAACTCTGCTGAAGATCGGGTCACTGGTTTATGAAACAGTAAATTGTTTTAAGACTTTTCACATAGAATGTAGTATCTTGCGTAAATGAGCATCTTTGCACCACTCTCTTGAGAAAATCTGTCTCTCACATTTCAAGCCCTGCACCAACAATTAGAATGGTTTCATGACCTCAGCCACTCCCAGCAGACTTTGAACTTCTTTGAGGAACCTCCCCGACAAGTGACACATAGCTGCCTGATCATTACAACGCGAAGGCTTGTTCCAATCCCCGTAAGGATAGAGGAGGAATGCCCAGAACCAGACGGGTGCTGTGCTGATCTACGTGAGCAGGTGAGCCTGTGCTGTTGATGGAGTTGACTCCCGTGGTTCTCCATCTGAAAGCCAGGTTGGTTCAAAGGAGAGCATAAAGGAGGTAGGAAAGCAGGACAGCATAGAGGTCTTCCTCCAGAACCAGGTCCTGTAGGATGGCTGCTTGGAGAAGGCAGGCAGGCTCAGGCCAGCAGAATCTGGGGGAATTGATAGCAGAGCATCTGAGCAATACTGGACCGCGGGAGGACAAGCAAGTCCCTAAGCACCTGGAGATGACACCACTAAGCTATTTAAGACAGAAAATGAAGAACCCATTAAACCTAGCTTTGATCCCTGACACAAATAAGGATTTTAAGTACTTGGAAGATAATGAGGTGTTCAAAAAACCCACCAGCATGGCTTTACCAAGCTCACCTTTTTTTCTTCAACAGTATAACGGGCTTCAGGGATAGGACAGAAACAGCAGATGTGGTGTGGAAGAGGGTATACAGACCTTGTGGGTGGCACCGAGCCAGAGGACCTGCAAGGACTTTGTTGGGTGGGATCAAAATTCAAACTAGTCTTCACAGATCAGAGGAACATTACAAAATTGACAAGTTTTGGTAGAGACCTAGGGAGGAGAAATCCACAGCATCCGTTCAAACTGAGGGACAACTGAGCCACAGATGGGGCAGGAAAAGCTCAACAAAGCAAACAGGAATCAGCAGGGTGGCCCATTAGGTAGAGACCAAAGACTGTTTCCAGCTGATCTCACGAATCCTAACAACATGATTAGGAAGATAGTTATGCAATGACACAAATACTGTCAAGAACATGATGCTTAGAGTCACCATACCAAAGCATTGATGAATTTTTGCTAGATGTTGTACAAGTTGCAAAACCTAAACCGTTTCCCCAAAACAAAACCTACAGCCCTGAAGTGCTTCCTGGTTTAAGCCTAGATCATAGTCCTTGCTTATGCCAAATAATATATACTCTGCTAAAGGGCCTAATTGAAATCACAGAGACTACAAAGCACTGCTGGGCAGGAGTAAGGCTTGCATAGCCTGGGGTGAGGAGTTTGCTTCCTAAAGAAGGGCTTAAATCACTGAAGATGTCAGTGTCCTTTTTATCATATGTCATGTTATGGCTGAGGTCACGTCCACAACTCCCAAACTTGTTCCAGCAAAGCATCATCTGCTTTGGACAAGCTTTTCCAAAGTTTGGATGCATGAGGAAAAATAGTTCTCACCATCTTTCACAAGCTTTTGCATTATGTCAGCAGCACGAGCTCCCCACACTCAGCAGGACATTCATTCCTATTCACCTGGTGTACTCGTTAGCGTGACTCAACGTGAACACAACACAGCAGATATTGGTTGGCTGTAATTTCTATGCAAACTTTGTTCTGAACGTTGTGGGACTTCTGTTTTTCCTGTGATGGATTCTCAGACTTTGCAGTGCTTCAGGAACAGCCCCTAGAACGTTCTGCTTCAAGACCAATGTCACTATGTATCCTGAAATCAGGTTTTAGTCCTTTTCCCAAGTGTCCTGAAGCATGCAGTTGATTAATTCTGATTTCACGCTGGAGATAGCCATGTCACACACACATACCCTTGCCAGCCAGTACATGAGCCACATTCTTCCTGTATTAGTCATGGAGCACGTCTGCCTTTAACCTACGCAGTGGCAGACAATTATGGGACACGGGGTGCTCCTCCCATGACTCAGTAGACGTTCTTGTCTCCTGACCTGCAAGGTGCTGGGCATCCCTATCCTGCCACCTACCAACTGATGTCAGGGGATGATGGTATCTCACTGGCATGACTCCTAAGATAGGACAGAAGGAAGACGGGATACTCAGCGGGGACAATAAGCTCAGGTTGGATGAATGACTCACTTAAGCTGACTAAAGCCCCATCCTGAAGGTGCCAGCTGCTGAATCTGACTTTCTCATGCGCACACACATGCAAGCTGTGGCAGTCAAACATCTCCAGGAAGACTAACGCTTCAGAATATGTACCATACTGCCGTCCCAAACTGTACATGAACTCACTCCACACTTTATATAGGGCTGACTGCATGGTGATCTTCGTGCCTTGGGTTTCAGGGTGTCAGGTAACTCTTCTGGATATGCCAATTCCCTTGGCCTGCCTGACATCCAGCACTCCTAGGCAAAGTCATTGGGCTGCCCACAGTTCACGTCTCAGACCATTAGATTAGCCAGGTATGAGTTATCCAAACTAGGCAAACAGTTGCTGTTAGGTGCAGTACTGCCTTTGTGCTGCACAGGCATGGGGAGACGGATTTTCAGCAAACCAAGACATCACTGCTACTACCTTTTTTTCCCTGCTGCTTTTTCCATTGCATTTCACTGCTTGCAGGCATTACTCCTAATAGCACTGGACAGTAGGGTTTTACAAAGGCAGGTTAAAAGAGAACCTAGAACAGTCTCCATTTATTTTAGAGAACTTCAATATCTGTCATATCAACAGGGGTCTGCAGGTTTCTAATGGCTGTTGGCCCAGCTCAGCGAGGTCTTTGGACCTGAGCCTGCTGTTGCATGCTGTGCATGGGGGTCTGCCATCTGCACTGCCCTCGTTAGATCCAACTTTCTCTAGCGTGGTTAGGACTAGTGGGCGAGTAGGGGATTGCCCAACACGAGGAAGGGTATCAGCACACGGCCTTCACAGGGTGTCTCTGAGATAGGCAGCCATGCGTGCTGTTGCGTTCACATCAATTGATCTTGATACCGTCTGCTTTGGAAAGGGCTAATTCTGCCAAAGGCAAACATTCAGCGGTTCTCACTACCTCTGTGGTACGCTGAAAAGAAATGGAGGAGTTTTGTTCCCTCTGTATTCTTTTGTCCTCACTGCTTTTAGATAAGGTGACACAAATTTGCAGATTCCCTTTGGATTGAAGCTGATAATTGTTTAAGGCACAATGATGACTCCGTATCACAAGAACAAATGATGAAAGAAACATTGTTAAGAAATCCCTAGTTCAGGGAAGGCACTTCATTAAGCTCCAGATTTCATTTGGTTTTTGGGTCAGGGAAGGCACTGTATTTCCTCCTTCGTTAAGCTCCAGATTTCATTTGGTTTTGCGGGGCAGAGGCTCTGGCAGGTGTAATCTGGGATGCACTGCCCACCAGAAACATTCCACCAACTTACTGCAGAGTCATAAACCAAAAGAAACACACAGAGACAAGTTCTCTGATGTGTCTGCAAGATCCTTGGCAGTGCCAAGGACATTCTTCTATTTGGATTTCAGGAAGGGTTAGATTCCCAGGGAATCAGACTAGGTGCTGTGCATGAAAAACAAAAGTCAAGGAAGAATTGGTGTTACCTTAAATCAAGTGGGGGAAAAAAAAGGAGAAAAGGAAAAAACATCCAGCCAAGAAAAGAAAAAAACTCAACCAAACAACAATAAAAGCCAATACTCATATTTTAAAATCAAAATTCTCAAAAAGATTGTAGAAAAGGGCCTCTTCCTAGACGTGTCAGACATTTGTGATGTCAAACAACTGTTTCGAGCTCACTGTTAAAAAAATCCAGAACAGCCTACAATTTTAAGATGTTTTCAAAAAGGGTTGAAAATTCTGCAACATTTGACTGATCTACATTGTTAAAGGGACCAGCTGAAAAGGGCTCACACCCTATACCGTGTCACTTCGTAAGGTCAGATATTTATTGCTCACATATTTTAATCTTTGGATAAAGCACAGAGGCTACCCACAGATAAGATACCCGGCAAACTCCATGCTGACTTCAGAGCTGCCTATGGCTTCACCAAACAGATCCGTGACTCATACGATGACATTGCAAGAGGCTTGTAGTCAGCGCCACTGAGGGGCATTTTAGACCCAAGAGCAAATTATCCAGGAGAAGATATTTTCTTTGATTCCCACCTCCTGTGCCACCTACTTACCTTCCTCTTGGCATCCACTCATGCTCTTTAGAGCTGTTTATGACCTAGAGCTAGCAGAGGCAGAGGAGCAGCAGCAAAGGCTGATCTGGGCAAGGAAGCATCAGAGGGCACAAGGGTTTCTCTTGGCATCCCATTGCCTCAGTTTTATCTCCTCTTCACAGCTTTGCTAGCCCACCACTGTGGGTTTTTTGTTCTTGCTGTCAACCGAGACTTTCCTGTGCCTCTGAAAAGTTAAAGTGGTGTTAGGATTCAAACTCGGTGCTAAGATTGCTGAGATTTCTGAGATCTTGAGAGACTCTCACTTCTGAATGCAAGAGGAGAAAGTCTGTCACTCTTAACCATAGGCTAGTTATTATTATTAAGATTAATACAATAAACATAATAGTATTAAAGTCTTTAAATGTATTCAATTTCAGCAGAAAATTCTGAGCAATTTTTCCTCCCAAAATGTCCCCATGAGAGTGGTGCAGCCCTGGGGCAAGAGTCCAGAGAAGCTGAGGAATCTCCATCCTTGGAGATATTTAAAACTCAATGGTATGTGGCCTTGAGCAACTTCAACCAAGAGGTCAGATTAGATGATCTCCTTTCTGATCTCAATTATTCCACAGTTTTGCAGAAGATCTTGGACTTGTTTCCTTGGTACATCGGAGCTGGAGGAGGATTTGGTGAGCTGCAGACGGCACAGCTATGAGAGGGAGAGGAAAGGAGGAGAGGATGGGCAGTACAGGACTGGTAGTTTCCTATCCATTCTTGGCAGATCTGTGGGATAACCATGCCATTTTAAACTGATGAAGTAGCTCAGATTTGTATGTTATTTTTGACACTTAAAGATGATATGTGGTCTAAACTGGATTTAAAAAAAAAAAAAGGCAAAAAATCCTCCCCCCTCTGCTCTCAATTTTTTTTTTTTTCCCTGATTCTTTAGGAATGGAGATAGTGGTTTGTTAACACTGTACAAGTAAATCCACAACTCCTGAGTCAAAGCTCTGCTGGCATGGTTCTGCAGAGACTCCTCATTCAAGGAGAGGTGCGTTCTCTGGGGAAGGAGAAACAAGGCAGCCTTCAACCAGCAACATCACGGAGCTTTTATTCTGCTGTCACTCTGCATGATATATGGGCTTAATTTTAGGAGAGAAAAAACTGACGGGCTTTTTCGCCAAATAGGGACAAGTTCGATCACTTCAGAACAATGGAGACAAAGAGAACTCAAGGGGATTATTAATCTTGTAAACGAAATTTGATTTTTGAAAGTAAAGAGCAGGCTTTAATTACAGCAGATTGAAACAATAGGACATTTCCTTACTAAAATGTTTGAGGTATTTTTTGTTGCTGTGATTACTATGCACAGGGGATGTGTGTGCGTAAGAATCCTAACAATTCTGGTATGGTTTAACTTCGGCCAACTACTTTGTAAAAATTATGATAACCGACAACAGGAATGCTTTCCCTTAACTTACTTCTCCTAAGGACCAGGCACAGATACCATGATATGTGCATTGTCATTGTGTGATACACTACCTCTGCACAGACAGGGAGAATTGCCTCTGCTTCCGGAAAAGGACCCTTTCTTCATTTGAGAGCATGGTCCAGAAGACAAGTAACACAAATGGATCTCTGTCTCCCACAGTAATTAGGATCTGCTGTCCCTTAGAAGAAAGACATCAAGACATAAAGTCACACGAAGATTCTACTCAGTACTGGATGAAACAGTCCTTGCCAGCTTGCGGTCATTATATTTGGTAGCATCTATAATAAATAATCAGATTATGACTAATTGCATTAGTAGGATAGCCCAGGAATCAACAGACACGATAGGATATATTGCTCTGGCCAGGTTTTCAGGTTTAAAGTGTCCAGAGTTTACTCCACAGCTACACTCTTTTGTACTTTCATGGTCACATCACGGGCTGGGAACACAGGCGCTGTCATCACTTTTGGAAAGAGAGATTCCGAAACTTGAGGAAACTGAAGGAAAAGAAGTAAACTCCCACACTCCTGTGAAGCTGAGTGTGAAAAAAATGCATGCTGCGTTTGTTAGAGGCTGCAGTCAAATTAGCATTTAATTACATTAACATTTAACGCTTAAAAATGTCAGGAAAGGACTAAGGGGGGGGAAAAATCAGAACTCAGAATAGAGACAGAGGAGACGCACACAAGTTTAAATGCCTGATTTGGATTCCCAGTGAACAACCATCTCCATTTTTCTTGCCTCGTGCTGTAAACAAAGATTTTGTGTGTTGGGTCCTAAAAAGCCCCCACCTCCAGCTTTCTAAACTAGTTGAAGCTAATCAAATTTAACTACCACTTCCAATTAATTTTGTTCCCTGGAATGTTGTTTGATAATGAAAATCGTGACCAGGATAAAACAGACCGTGCTCTCCTGAGGTCTCAGGACTTTCAGCCATGCTCCATTTGACTTTAGTACTTGTCAGAGCAGGAGCTTCCATCTTCTGTGGGGAAGAGATGCACTCGGGGCTGGCATAGCCACCAGCGCCTCGCCTGCACGGCGAGAAACGACTTTGGAGAGCTGCTGCTCATGTTCAGCACCTGGTTTCTTGGGCCATGGCGTTCAGAAACTGCACCCTGGGGAAACCAGTGTCCTGTCAGACTGAGCAGAGACTAGATGTGTGATCAGCGCTTCCAGCTGAGAGAATGCAGAAGGTGGGCACACCTACAGTCCCTTCTAATCAAAGAGTCCTGTCCCGTAGTTCTTCTAATTGTGCAGTTTCTCCAACCAGCAGAAGCAGCTGCGCAAAAGACTGTGGTCCTGGTTCTCCTGTGTGAAGGCCAGATGGAGTCTTTTGTAAAGCTCTTCTTGAGGATTCTTTTTTTTTTTAATTATTATCTCACAGTGGGGATTCCTACAGAGTATAAGCTGTACTGAGTTCAGCCTGCAAGATACCAGAAATCAGTGCAGTCCTAGAAGGTCCAGCAAAAGCCTTTGTGTTCCTTGGGGAATGCTACTCCAGCAGGTTTACATTGCTGAGAACTTGGGATTTCATAGCAAAGTGAAATCACGCCTCAAAGGGAACATTCACAAATTATGTTAATTTTTAATGAAGATATTAAAACTGAGAGCTTTGTCTTTTCACTTCTGTACCCAGCCTACTGCCTCTGTAATGAGCCCCCAAGATTTGGAAGAACAGAATCATCAGTGACCAATGAACTGAGGTCAGCGTCTCCCTGCTAGAGATTTCAGGATTTTTGGTCTCTTCACTTAAGAAATTATTTGACAGTAATGGATATTAATGAAACTAAACTGCCTAGAAGATTTGAGAATAAACGTTTTCAGAGTGGGGCTGACTGTATGGCCTTGATGAGTCTTCCCACTGTACAGAAAGCCCCAAGAAGGTTCTCTTGCAGATTGTGGTGAGCAGAGTAGCTAAGAAAGGGCAAACTCCAAATTTCATGTCTGTTACCAAGGCATTATATCATCTTAACTGTGACAGCATCTAAGTTATCACACCAAGGCACTGAAATTAGTCATAAAACAGAGCGCTATCATTCATACAGTCAACGCTATTTTTGTTCACTTGGAGCTGTTTTTACAGACTGACATAATTGGACAACAGGTATGACAAGTCTTTACTGTGATGTTATCACCATTGAGCCAGAGACCAGTGTAGGAGAAGATGAAAAACAGGTCTCTGCCAAGCAACACAGCATGGAGAAAGTCTACCTCATCCAAGGAAACCAGGAGGCCGTGTTCTGGTTTCCCCTGAAGCCAATACCAGTCCCACCAAAGCTGCCTCCCTGTAAGGCTCAACAACTGTAGCGATGTTTCATGCTCACAGTTTCCTAGAAACCAGTTATAAACAGAAGATATGAGCAACAGGGGGAAGAAAGAGAAGAAAAAAAATAATGACAGATAGAAAGAGACATATTTCTGATTTAAATACTCACCTTTCAGCAAGCTCCTGCCTAGGAGCAAACTTCTGTTTCCACATTCTTTACAGTCTCACCTGCAAATGTGGCCACACATAACCACGCTCTTCAGAGCACATGGGGCATGAGGTGTCGGCACAATGAGTACCTTTGCCAAAGGAGAGCATGTATGACAGCCCACGCAGGTCATCTCTACAGAGCCAAGCAACACCCCAAAAGAACAAGAACTTGTCTGTGCTTGGTCATTTTTAGTATGCTTTAGCAGTAACTTTTTCATAGTGTTTCCCACCTTGCAGGCAGACTGACTTCTTGTATTGCCCTAGTCATGGAAATTGTTAACGCTCAGCCTCATCTCACCAAACGAGCACCTCTGGCAGAGAAATTAAGCTAGAGCTCTGTGGCCATACAAAGGTTATAAACCCTGCTGCTGAGCACACTAGACTGTGTCTCAGCAAAGCAGCACCTGCACAGGCACGAGACAAGCAAAACAAAGTGAGACATTTACCTACTCCTGACTTCAGCCTGGTCTGTGCTAAAAAAAAGCCTTTGCAAACCCTTCCCAGCCTTGTTGTCAGAGGCTCTGCTCCAAAGCAGCTGACAGCTGAGGCTTAAAACCCCCATTGATTAGAGAGGGCCTGTGCTGAGTTAGAAAACCTGGTGCTTTAAAAAAAGGCAGCAAGTAGCTAGCATCCCATGTCATTAGGAGATGGTTCCCCCGTAGTGCCTAATGAGCTGGCACAGCACTGGCTTTTGGTGGGAGCTCCTCGTCTTGCTGAGATTGCCTGACAAGCACAGGCTACTTCTTTGTCATTCTTCCTGCAGTGTTTAGCCCTGTCTAGGAATAACAGAGGCTGCTATAATATGGGGAAAAAAAAAAAAAAATCCCACTGTGCTGCTGACACCAGGAGAGCTCATAGCCCTGTGGTAAATAAGGCAATAATAGTTCTTTCCATCCTGATGAGGATCACCAAAATGTCAAGGCTGGTAGCTGCCCTTTCCCTTCTGACATGACAGTTAGCCCCTGGGAAGGAAATAAATGACTGAATCACTTAACAGCTTATTAGGAGTTAAATATATATATATGTATATGAAACCATGTATTCAGCATCTGCAGGCCTGAGTGTTTTAACAGCAAGCTGTGAAGTTACCTCTGATGGTACACAGCACCATTTCCTTATGGGAAGCTTTTCCTTTAAATGACTCCAAATCCCAGGCAAATAATTGTTTCCATTATTCCTGCTTAGCTGTCCTGGTTTGGGTTGTATAGACAGCCTGTATTTATAAATAGCCCACTTTGTTTACCAATTATTTTAACTATTTTCAGGAAAGGGAAGGAAGTAAACTCTGGGAATACTGCAATTGCCTGTCTGCCTTCATTAGCCCAGTAATTATTTCACTATAATTCAATTGTTTCTTGTACTCAGTTAAAGATAAGAAGACTGCAGCGGCAATAAAAGCTTAAGAAGTTCCTCTTCTCTTTTAATTTTTTCTCTTTTGTCCAAGGCTTCTCATCACTGCCTCTGCACCATTCGTCCCTCCTAGTTGTGATACATGGGGGCTTGGTGTTGTGCAGTGAATCGGAGCTAAAAATACTTATCTTCCTTTCTTCTTTTTTGTAGGGTTTGATTGTTTTTAAACCCAGATCAGTTGGCATTTGCATGGTGGGTACACTGTGAAAGCGAAGTAAGATTTAGCTTATTTTATTCAAGTTAATAAAATCTGCAAACATGGTGTGACCTATTACCGAAAACTAAGATACTTTAATACCCAAATCCGTGAAGACTCAGAACTGCATCAAAGCAAATGCTCTGAACTATGCACCAGCCTTTGATGCTCTTTACTGTAGCAACGGAAGTAGGAGGCAGGAATGTAGATCCTGTGTGTACACGTCTTCCTATCAGAGGTATGAGTGTTCACACATACGTCTGGAGCTTCTGGATGGGACCAGATTTCTTCTGCTTGGGGTCTGGACTTACTGGGTGAGATGAACAGAAAACCTGGGCTGCTCCCCGTTTTAGGTTTAAGGTAACCAGCCATCTTCATGGGTTCGACGAGACCACAGGTACCACCACAGTGATGTCGCTGAGGGAGTGGGTGCAGAGGTCTTCGCTTTGAGTTCATCACGACGTCTCAGCCATCCTCTCCCATTACCCCAAGGCTTTGGCTCAGCTATGAAAACAGTTTTCATCCACAACAGGGTGTTTTGCTGTCCCCCACAGCGTTCCTCATCTTGAGATAATGTCATCTATTCTCTATTCAGCCTCACTGGCAAGTTGGGTGGTCTCCACATACACCTCTGAGTGTTCTCTGATTCATTGCTAAGGTGGTCTCTTTCGCTCCTGGCTCCAAGAACAGATTGAATTGAAGAAAGGTGACTTCAATCTGCAACTAGGAAGGGGGATGGGGCTGTTTAAATATAGCTTCTCCTTTTTTAAAAAGCAAATCAGTCTAAACTTTGTTGATGAGATTCCCTCAGTATATGTTGGACCAAACCGCTTTAGAATTATATCTTAATTTTAAAGCTAAAATGGTTAATCCTTCCACTGTTTAACACAGAGCTGCACTTCCGAGCTTAAGGAGCTTTTCTTACATGGGGAAGGGTTGTATATTCCTCCTCCTGGCACATCTACTCCCACTTACAGCTCGTCAGAGCAGCAGTGTGGAGCTGCTGTGCCAGAGCCTCACTTTTTCAACCAAATGGCAACCACGGTCCTTTCTCTGCTGGATGGTCAAGTCCATGTTCCTTAAGTTACCTTTGGCAAGTTCCAGCGACCCCTGCACATGCTCAGCCCACCACAACAGCCAAGTGCTGAGATTCAACCTGCCAAGGGCGATGCACCGAAGCAGGCAGAGCAGCAGGGTCAGTGGGTCAGCCCCAAAATGGGGAAAATAGCTCTGATTTCACCCAAACTAGCTGCATGTAAGGAACTGTGAACTTTGCTTGAGTTTCTCAAAACGTCCGCGTGTTTAGCTTGTTCATCAGCGCGTCCCTTCTTAGAGAAGCTGGAACATTCTGGGAACTGTCAAAGAAGGGGAAACTCTCCATCTGATCTCACTGATGTCTCCTGGGCGGGAACAACATGCATTTTGGTGGCCCATCAAGGTTTTCTGATTTGCCAAATGGCAACCACCTTACCTCTCATAAACACTCCAAATCCAAAGAGGAGGAGGAAGAAGAGGAACAGATACGGAAAAATTGGGGGTGGGGGTGGGAAAGACTGTGAGGCCTCTCCATCTCCCAGGAGTGCATGAGAACTGGTTTATAATAACCAGTCTCAATGCCAAATCTTCCATTAGCCTCCCTCTCCACAGAGGCTTTTCTGTGGGGCTATTTTCAACTCCCGTCGCTGTTATGAATGGGTAAGCCGTGTCCTCGCAAGCTGCGTTACCAGCCCCACAGAGAGGGCATGGGGGAACCATAACACGGAAGAGGACAGGGGGATGGTGGATTCTGCTGAGCCTTGCTTAAGCAGGCTGGACCACCAAGAGGGACATCTGAAAGGGGATGGAAATACCTCTTTAAGAGAGAAATACCTCTTTAAGAGAGTATTTGGAAACTACCAGGACACTCTGAGATACCCTCAGCCCTAACTCTATTCATCTGCATCCAAGGTCAAGGTCTGTTCCAGCCAGTGCCCATGTCCTACTGCTGCATTCCTTCAGGTGCAATATGAAGCTCTCCTCGGTGCTACGTAGCGTCTTGTGGGAAACACTGGGCCTTGGTAATGAATTGCAACAGGTTTTTGACACCACATTTCCAGAAGGAGTTAACACCCAGCATCAGAAATGGGACCAGCTTATCTGGCACAGGAAAAAGAGGGGCCCTTGGCTGGGGGGAGTCAGTGCCTTTCGGCTCCTCGCCTTCAGCCCTGCCTTGGCGATGGTGAAGGAAATTATTCTTAATGTTCTGAAACTGCAAATGTCACCTTAATTTGCAGATTTTTCCTTCATGCCTGGTGGCAAGCACTGAGGACCGGTGGGCTTTAGTGGTTCCCTGAAGCTCCTCCTCTGAGGACTGAAGCTGAGGAGAAGGAACCTGTTCATTCTGTTCAAAGACATCCATTAAATTCCCATTTTAAAATGTCTTTGGACATAATTCAGCATTATCTGTAAACGTGGATTACTGACTTTGTGAATATTTTATGATTACTATTAGTCATCTATATTTTTAGAAACATAGGGCATAAAAAATTGAAGTAATTTTGCTTCAGTTCTGCCATGACAGAGATCTTTTCCTCCAAAACATATTTTGTTAGAGCCCTGTATGTCTGATGAAAGAAAATGTAGTGAAGTTAAAAGGGAGATCTGTCTGGTCTCTAACATTTCCCTGAAATATGGGTCTACCTGGACAGATGGCAGTGTATGAAGTTCCATTAGGCAGGTAGGAAATTCTCCCCTCCAGATTCCCTCCCAGCATGGACTGTCTTAAATATCTCCCTTTCACCCAGTTAATTTTCCCAGGGCTCACCCTTTTCCTAGATAAAAAAATACCTTTTAATTTTGAGTCATACGTTTGCACTCCATTATATTTAAAGTCCTAGTTTCTGCTCTAATGACCCAAAGTGTTCTGATGGCTAAATGTTCCCTCCTGCAGCCACCCGTAACCTTATGCTTGGCCCAAGGGCTCCTAATGGTGTTCCAGCTCCCAGGAGGGAGCAGGATCACAAGCCTTCCTCCTACGTGGGCATGATGCCCGGTGGTGCAGGAAGCCAACCTGCCTGTGACTACAGGCTCTGAGGGGCTACAGGGGTTGGGTTGTGACTTGGGAGCTCAGCAAGGATCTGAGGAGCAGGACTAGGCTCTCTGGGGCCAGGATGATCTGTTAAGCACATCTCTTGCCAGCATCTGATCACCCAGACTTTGAGGACAACAAGCTCTGAGCAAAAGGATGACCTGTGTCTGCGTTTGGGTCAGCTGTCACAAAAGCATGAGCAGCATTCATGGAGGCTGAGGGCACAGCATCCCCTGTGCAAGCCCAGGGGGTGAGCTACACTTGAGCTCGCTTTTAATGTCCTCCACACCAGAAATGTTCACTTCACACTAAAGCAAAGCCCTGCGTTATCGGTAGCTGGCAGCCAGGAGATGGGGTTGGGACTGACGCTGCCCCCGTGCCACTCGCCAGACAGGAGTGGGGAGGCAGCAGAGCTCAAGCAGGAGCAGAGGGTGTTGCTGCATGGGGCCGTGGGTTTGCTTCCAGCTTTTGAGCGAGCCAGGCTGATTGTTCTCAACAAGTGGATCCTACTCAAATACAACTTATTCTGTTTTAAAAGATTTTTTAAAAAAATTTTTATGGGGAGTTATAAAATTCAGTGCTGCCTTTTTTGAAGCTGGTGATCTGCTAGGTGGGATTTTTAATTTTATCCCTCCCCTTAAGGTATTCCTTTGTAACTAGGTTTGGTTCCTCAGAGGTCTTGGGCATCCCAGGGCTCACAGCCATCCCAGGCACGGTAGGTGTTACCAGATAACCGCAGACCCAGCCCCACTATCTGCACCTCAACCTGCCAGACTGACACCCCCCTAAAATACATGTTGCTCCTTTCTTGTTAGCATTTTGCCTCCTGTACTTTTAAGGTATGGCAGGTCACAGTGAGAACTAACAACATGCTTTCCAAGAGGGGAAAAAACCCAACATCACTGAAGTTGTCCTCAATTTCACTGATCACAGATGTGAGAACGGGCTCAGCACAGAACTGCAGCAGCAGCAAACGCTGCCGATGTCCCTGCTCCAGAGGTGAACGGAGACTTTCCAACAACGATCCATTGGGAGGGTGGTGAATGCATTTGGCAGCATGTGGCTGTATATTATCCGTATATCCTGCAAAATTCTAGCTGGCCCCTGGCTTGTAAATGAAAATTCAGAGCCACTGCAATTCCTACCCTGGCTGTTCAAAAGCGTGGTGCCACCACAGGCAGGCTGGAACCCATTAGGTTGCTTTTTTCCCTTACAATATAATTGCTTACAGCTTCTGGGAGTGCACATACTCTGATTTCCAAATATAGAAAACTGGGTAGCTTCCACCTCACTTGTGTTTTTCCACAGCTTGTCACATACCTTCCAGGCCTGCACTCTTCCTTGAGCTTTACATGAGTTTCTGAACCCGACTGAAAGACCCCGGGGGCCTGTGATGGAAAGTCACTGCTTCTTAAGCTCAGCCTGTGTAAGGTGAAGGAACACTCAAACACTGCCGGTTATTCCCCTGGAATGCTCCTATTCCTTTCGTTTGGCACTGGTAGCCGAGTGAAAGTGGCTGGAAGGGAAAATGTTTAACAGAGGAAGAAAGGAAAATTAAGAAAATATCACTGGGTTATAAATCTTTGCTGGCTTTCCCCAATCTGTCAGATTCTTTGCCTTTTTAAAAACTTTTTACAGCTTACACTGTTTTGAAGGGAACTCAGTCTACAAACCATGGAATTGCAGCTGATGTTAAGACTCAGGTTCAGCCTGTAGACCTTAACCTCAAGGTGCAGCATGAAGGGATCAAAGACAGCCCAGAGATACAGGCAGGTTAAGATTGCCAGCCACGCATCTCTCCCTGCTGCATGTCCAAGGACCAGCATCAGAGACAAAAAGTGGAAAGCCCTACGCCAGTGATGTGTTTGCGGTCCATCTTCTATGAAGCCACATCAAATGACTTCCCAAGGCAGATAGCGGTCCTGTTGCACAGCTACAGCAGCCAGACAAGGAGGAAGGAAAATAATTTGATCACTGATGTCAATGCTGTGGGGCAGATTCTGTGGGACTAACCCCACAGCCCTGGGTGTATTTTTCAATTCTCCCTGTTCTGCTTCTTACATTTGTGCAGTTGCAAGAGACACAGGGCAAGAAAGTGACTTGGGAAATTCTTGGGGGGTTGTTTTCTAATCTCCTGAGTACTGCCTCATGCATCCATGAACCAGATTTTACAAATTCCCTTACATCTGACAGAAAAGACACAAAAATATCCCTGTGCTTAATGAGACGCCTGAATGCTGCTTTCCCATCAAAGACCTGAAAAGTATCTGCTGCCTTCCCTGCGCTCAAGTTTACTCCCATAATTTGTGCCAAAAAATCTGCCATTGAGGTTAGCTGGTCAAAGCCAGGGGGTCAGTCTTTCAGCCTCTGTCACCCGGAGTCTCTGCCAGGAAAGGTCAAGCGCATAACAGGGTTTCTCCATGTCCTTCTTTCCATCAGAGTTTCACTGGTGGCCCAAAACATTTGTGTGTCGGCTTTGAATTAAAAAAGAAATAAAACCAAATTGAAGGGCAGCCTCGGGGAGGAATATGCCAGAGGCTCAACGCTCTGGGAAAGTTTTCCCACTTATATGAAATAAATTTACTTTTATGGATAAAAGTGATACTGGTAGAACTGTGGAAGAATACTTATTCCATGTGTTTTGCAGCAGCCTGGTCATGGTTTAGCTTAACCCCCTTCCAAAACGACACATATTGGAAAAAAGCAGGCTCAGTTGCACACTGAAGTAAGCCTACGTAGGTACCTGTGTAAGTAGGCGCATTGCTTCCCCCTGAAGATGAAGAAAGGTACTAAATAAGGTCTAGGAAGAAAGCACAAAGCTTACAGAATACGAGCAGATGGAAAGGTTTGGATCATGTAGGACTTGGGACACAAGGACACAATAAATGCACTCTGCAAGCCCGATTCATTGCTTGTGCAGAGGCAAAACTCTCCTGGAGCTGAACTATTTTGCCCACCTCATGTTTATCTGTTCTTTTCTTAAAGGAAGACCAAAGGCCTTCCTCATTTTTAGCCAATGTTAATTAATCCCTTGGATATTTGATTTTCCTTGTTTGGCATTTCATTAGGACCTTTCTTTAATTCTTAAAAATTTTGTAAAATATCTTGTTTTATTTATTAAACTTGCTCACCTGGTAACAGCTCTATTTCCACCCTAGCAAACCTGAATCCTCCTCCTCGACCACAGCCCAAAAGGGCCATCATAGATTACCCCATTTGGGCTGAGGGAGTCCTCCACCTCTGTGAACTCTGGTAGCAAAAAGCTCTCACCAGGAACTTGTAAATCTTTGAAGCAGGGACCTTCCTAAATCGCTGGAGATTAAGTTCAAGGACCAAACCTGTGACGTGGCAAACTGCTGCTCTTACCAGGCTGAAATCTGAAATATTTTGCACTCCAAATCTGTCTATTGGAATAATTTTGTGTATGCCAAATGCATCCTGCACCCAGAGCCCCCATGTACCGCATGGGGCCCCATGTTCTGCCTGGCACAAGGCTCAGGTGGGACTGCTAAGCCCTAGGACACTTGTCCCAAGGTTGGATTTTCCATATGTATGTGATCACTGTTTCTGGTCCCATGGGACAGTCCTTACTGTTACCTTTCTTTCAACATATCAGAAAGCTGCATAATGGAAGTGGGAAGCATCTAACGGAGCTGGAGCTGCTGTGTTGGCCTCACTAAAACCATCTGGAGGGCCTCAGTCAAAATTCATTGCCTTGCCCTGCTTCAAAGGAGAAAGTATCAGAGAAACCCCCTTCTGTTCCCAATTCCTACATCTGCTCAGTGACCTTAGCAAAGGCATTTCACCTTTTTACTGCCTCTACATCCACATCTGCAAAGACAAATGATAAAGAAATGCATGGCATACGAACGCAGAGTGTCGTAGGAAACTTAATTATGGCATTGGGGGGCACTGGTAATATCAATCTGCAGGGAAGGCTGAAGCAGAAGTGACCATCTCTGCAGGACTGTTATATTTTGTAATGTTGCTATGCTATTTCCCTTCTTTTTTTCCAGCATTTTCTCTCTCAAGCAGTTGTGCTTGTGCTTGAGAAGAGGGTGGGGAAGTTTGCAGCCCTCCCCCAGCCCACCCCTCTCCTTGCCTTTCCCAGAGAGAAATGACAGGTCTCCAGCAGCAGCCCGGAGCTGCAACAGGCAGAATGCTCGTATTTCACTGTGCATGACCTTTAAAGATATAACCTGCCAGTGATGGGAAACAGGTAAAGAAGAAACATATTTGGCTCAAAGCACAAGTTTTCATAGCAGCACAACCTTTGTGGGGTGCACGTTGTGGTGACCAAGTGCAGAAGGGCTACAAAGATGTGCTGGGTTTAGTCAGGAAGGAGTTAACTCTCTTTACTGTGACTGCTAGGAAGCTGTGTTCCTGGAATTATGCTGAGAAAAGTACTGATAAGTTCTTAGCTGGCGCTGGGGAATGCCTGCACTGAATTCAAGGTCTTTCTCCCCTTCTGACCCTGCAGCTGCGTTCCCAGCTCTCGCTGTCTGGCTACAGGCAGTGCAGGGACACACAGCTCAGGCACCTGACCCCAAGTGACCAAGGGAGTGTTTCATCCCATAGTACGTCACGCTGGGGGCAGAGGTGAGGAGGGGTCTGGGAGCCATTACTCTGTAACTCTTTTACTTCCTTATATTTGCTTACACTCTAACTCCTGAGTTAGCTGCTTTGCTAACACCTTTGCTGTCTCATTTGGGAGTGAGTTGGTGGGTCTGTTATGTTTCCTGGTTGTGCTGTCGTTGATAGTGTTCCCTCAGAATCTGCTGTGATCGCTCTTGGGCTGCAGCTCTCAGGGTCTCTGGGTCTGGCTCTCGCTACTCAGCACCTGGCTGTGCAGTGGTCATTGGGTGGTGAGCAATCACATCATAATTGTACCATATGTTTTATTTTCTATTATTTTAATTACTTATCAGTAGTATGTGTATATTTTTATTTAGATTCCATTTGTAAATAGTCCTTATCTCAATTTTACAAGCTTCCTTGGTTTTTTTCCTCCAATTCTTCCCTTCTGCTGGAGGAGGGGAGGGGCAGTCTGTGAGAGTGGCTTCGTGTTATTTTGCTAGCTGGGGTTAAACCACGACACAAGACAAGTGATAACAACAGCTATGCTGCGTGCTTGCAGCGGGAGAGACACCCCAACACAGACCCTGAGGCTGCAGCATAGAGACTTCCCCGTTGCCTTCCCCGTTAGGTAGGTGTCTGGTCAGATCTGTCTTGATTGACAGCCCGTTATGAAAGAGGATCAGCAATGGGTGGGGTGACATTAGTCAGAAATTACTGAGCGGGAAGAGGGAACATCCAATCAGGTACCAAAGCAGAGCCAGCCTGGGGACCTGGATTTACAGCTAACAACATCACCTACTATTAATCCCGTTGCTGCACAGGAAAGGTTTTAGCAGAGAACTCCACCATGTTGCAGGAGTTTCATCCGATGGCTTCTCCACCGCCTTCAACAGAAGCAGATAAAAATAGGAAGGAGGTGTGGCAGAGATAATTAGCACCGTTAACCTTCACCACAATCAATTAGGATGAGCAATGACTGCTTCATTCATTTAAAACAACATCTTTTAGGAAAGAAACTTAACTCAAAGCCTGACTAAGAAGGAAAAGCAGAAGGATACGCAGACCGTAATGCTTCTGATGCCCTCCCAGCCACACAGGGAATTCCGATAAATAGCCACGTGGCTCAGTGCATGATTCCCGGTGCTATCATTTCAGTAGAAGTCATAATGTTTTTGAGAATCCCAGCAGCAACTTTCCTGAAAGTGAAAGATTCTCAAAAGCCTTAGAAAAGCTGTCCTTTAATCACAGGCTCCTGGTTTTCTCTCTTTACCGTCGGGTGCTGTGAGAATTAATTTGGGAAAGTATCTGTCTGGACAGTGCTCAGGCTGCGATGGGCAGAGCAGCTGGATACAGACTGGCTATTTTATTCCAATGCACCAGAGGAGAGGGATGTTAAGAAATTAATTCCATTTTGCTCTGGCTCAGAACATAGCCATTTAACCAGAAATGCTGGAGATGTTTTAATCCAACAAGAACAATATTTTCCACTTACCGAAAACTCTGATTTCACACTACGTGAAAAATTTTGGAAGAAAACTTAAACCACCTTAAAGTGTTTTCACAAATTATTTTGCGGGTTTTGATTTTGAAAGGAGACATATTTTAAGAAGCAAGAAGTTGCATGAAAAACTCAAATCATCTGTATTTAGTGAATCCAGCAGTGGGTCTGACACCCAACCTTGGAAAGAGCTTGCCAAAGATGTGTATCCTATTATATTTTCAGTTTATCGCTAGCAGATTTTAGAAACAGAAAGCAAGCACTACTACAGTTGCATTCGACAAACAATACCTCTGAGGTGTAAATTAAGACAGCCTGGTTTGGGGATCTGCGTCCTCCGTACACCGTTCTATAATGCAGGGGAACCAAGGCTTGTGCGATGCTGGCAAGGGAATATTAAGACATACCCAACAGAAAATTGACTTGTCTCATCTTTCAGCTTTGGCTCTGGAAGAAATGCTAGTAGGATGAGCTAATTTTCCTGACAGGACCAGTCTGGAGAGTAAAACTCAGCCATTGACAGCAGAAGAAAGCATCACTTTGAAATCTGTTGAGCCACCTGAGCCATGCAGCCCCTTTGCTCCTTTTTTCTTGATGTAAGAGAAAGTAGCAGGTTTAAAATGAAGAAAAAGAAGCGGTCCTTCATGCAAAGCCTCCTCAAGCTACATCGCTTTTTGGTGCCTGATGGTACAGAGCCCATCAGTTCACAAGGACTCAAGGGATGGCCAGAGATGGGGCAGCGCAGCCCCAGATGGGGACGGCGCCTGCTGCTTGCCAGAGCAAGGCAAACGCATCACCGAAACCCACGCAACACGACACAAGTGGTTAAACGGAGGCCAAAACTGCCTGCAGATCAGCCCGGAGCTTATCAGGGGGATGAGAGCTGCCAGGCAGCTGAGGCTCTGAGGGGCTGTTCAGGCCAGAGTGACACTGACCAAAAAGACATTTGATTGAATTTTGCCTCGGTGACCTGATTAACCTGGCTGCAGCCCAGCTTCTGATGTCTTATCAGCCTTTCTCGAGCCAGAAGGGAAATGCTGACCCATGGCCAAAAAGCAAAACCAAAGGGGATAGATTGTTTTGGACAGGCACTAAAAGAAAAACATTTTAAAAATACATATATGTTAAAAGAGTCTTAAACTACTGGATTAAGGAGACCACAGGCTTTCATATTTAATTGAAGCGCTTCTATATTATCTCAGTGACAAACAGGTGGATGCTGGGTCAGGATTACTCTGTGATTTACAGTCTAATTTTGATGTTTTACTGCTACCTTCAGCTGGTAAAGAAATAAAGGCAGCAGCCAGGCACTGAGATCCTTCTCTACAGAAATAGGTATAGGATCAAAGCCCAGGTTTGTAACAAAACAAAACAAACAAAAAAAAGAAGTCTTTAATCAGAGTGTTTATTCATAAAGAAATAAAGCCAACAAAGCAAAACCAGTTCAAACTGTAGCACACGCTCCAGTGCAGATGATACCTGTGCCCCAGTACAAGCTTCTCCCTCTGTGAGGGAGCCTGGTGAGGGGCATCCCGGAGCCCAGCCCCTGCTTCAGGCACTTCTGTGCAACCATTTGGGCAAAATCAAGAATCCAGGTCCCCAGGGCACATCATTTCCATAGTCCAGAAAGTGGGACTTCTGGAAAAATTTTCTATTTCCTACAGCATCTTCCTCTGCACACACTGAGATGAAACTTCTCGGGGGGGCTGTGGCTCTCTGCAGGTGACATTGCACTTAAGCAATAAGCTTCGACCCCCAGATATGCTCTTGCAGGTTCTCCGTCTTTTTCTTCTGCTTGCCTAGAGCCCTGGCAAAGTTCCTACATCCTACTGTGAGACATGCTATAAATAATAACCCTTTGAATTTCTGAGTAGTAATTTAGCACTAGCTTGGGAGTTTCCCTGGATCCTCTGAAAAGGACTCAAATCTCACTCACTGAATTTACTGTCCTTTGTTTACAAGTGGCTGTCTGCTTCAGCGCAGAGCATTTCCCCCCACCCCCCTGCCCCATGCGGGATGGCTTTGCCCCCAGCTGCAGGGATGTCTCTGCAGAGCACACACCCCACACCAGTATTTGGGATCTCTTGTTTCACCTTTATTCTAAAATAACTCCTTCTCAGCAAACAGCAGAGGACATCTGAAAAGCACGTTCAGCCTGGCTAGTGCTTCACAGCTTTATTTCTTTGTGTTGCTGTTACTTGTGCCTCCCCCCTACCTCACCCCAGCCAGTGATTTTAATTTCTCTAGTCCCTGGGGATGCTCAGGTGAGCAAGGTGTGCTGCCAAAGAACAGACTTCAGCAGGGAAGGCTGAAGTGACCAGCTGCATGTCCCAGGTAGGTTCTCCCTCACAACGTGTTTCATGCAGTCAGAGACCTCATCTTCGGAGCATCCAGAGTTGAAAAGTTGCCTGTAGGGCGTCGTTCATCCCTGTTTCTATACAATTTGCTTCACTTACCTACCTTACATTTTGCTCCCTAATTTTTGAAAACATTATACAGGGGCAAAAGAAGCAGCTATTTAGGGAACAACGAACCTCTTGTGCTGGATTTATAGACCAGTGCTGATATGAGCTCTGACAAGTACCCATTTCAGAAGTCATGTGTTGTTAGATGATGATGTGTGTGCATAGATATATTTTCCTACTATTTATAATCTCTTCAGGGACATATTTATCTGTGTGCATCTGTAGGTGTGTCTATATATAGTTCTCTGCATATATGACTACTTGGCCACCCCCATTAGCCTCTTCTTAAAAACACGGTATGCAGCTCTGAGCTCCTTGTTTCTTTATTCTCCCACCCACATCTCCTTCCTTTTCACTTCACCTACATCATTCCCCAATTTCTCCCATCCCCTTCATCCTTGTCTAGGCTCCAGGTATCGCCTCCTGTACTCCTTTCCATGCAACCCCTCAGTGATGTTGTGTGCCCAAAAGCAGGTCCCTACACCCGTGGCAGAGGCAGCAGCCACAGAAGAAAGGGAAAATAGAATCATAGAATCACAGAATGGTTTGGGTTGGAAGGGCCCTTAAAGATCATCCAGTTCCACCCCCCCTGCCATGGGCAGGGACCCCTTCCACTAGACCAGGTTGCTCAAAGCCACATCCAGCCTGGCCTTGAAGACATCCAGGGATGGGGCATCCACAACATCTCTGGGCAACCTGTTCCAGTGCCTCACCACCCTCTCTGAGGCACTGGAATAATAAAGATATTGCCTCCTGCCAGCTTGCCACAGCACCTCACCCGCTTCTCACCAGCAGGGTTCAAGCGCAGGCTCTCACACCTGGTTCAGAAAACCCAGGGAAAACTACATTTTTCTATTAATTTTTCTCCCTGTGTACCAAGCATATATGCTCAGAAAGGCCAACAAAGCAGACCAGAGAAGCACGGACTTTCCAAGCCAAGCCAAAAAATACAGCTGAGCCAAAAAGCCCCAAACTCAACAACAACGTAAGGAATAGGTGTTTTGTGGTTTGGTTTTTTTTTTTTTTTCTTTTAGTCATTATAACTTTAAAATGCCTTTCCTTATTTTTAATTTTAAAAACCCACAGATCAACCTGCGTGGGTGAACTAAAGAGAAAGAACATCTCTATTACTGGCAGGCAGCTTTGACTTCAACTGTAGAAGAGCTCGCGTCTCTTTTTAATCTCTCCCAAAGCAGTCACTGAGGGTGCAGAAACGGGGCAGCGAAACAGATCTGGGTTTGCTCACCGGTGGATTTTTAATCTCCCTGCTGTGCCAGCAGCAGTGGGGACGTGTGGTCTCCTCTCCTGCCTTCGCTTCCCTGTGAACCTCTTCAGGCACCCCCTCTAGGCAAATCCCAGGGGAAAGCAGGGGGGCCTCAAGTCTTGGCTTCTAAAACTAAAACTTGGCAAGCTTTAAACATGACAGGCTGTCGCTGGCACAGTGCAGCCGGAGCCAGCTGTGCCTCAGGATGAAATCCTGGCACTTGACGGTAATAGATACCAGTAAACCCTACTGGCGGCTCGCTGGGAGGACTGGCATAGCTCAGCAGGGCAGGGGGAAAAGGTCTGCCTCCTGGCTATAATTAGCAAGTAATTCAGCATGATAGGAATGGGTCAGTGGACCAGAGATGCTAGTGGCCCCGTGCTATAAGTGGTTCACAGGGGTTTTTTTTCAGATAGGTCTGGTCCCCCAGAATGGATGTCCCTGCCACAAGGAGTGAGAATTGGTCTGGGCCAGCCCAGATGGGGCCGGACCAGTTTTGACGTGCACATGGTAGGCAGCTTCTGGTTCGGTTTCATCCCCAGGTGGCTGGGTCATGTACGCTAAAGCATCCAGCATTTGCATCCTGACACACAACTGCTCTGAACCACAGGGCAAGCGGGAGGCGAGGAGGCGCAGCCCAAGGCGCTCGGGCTCTGCGCCGGAGGAGAATGAGTCCAGCGCAAAGAGAGTGGCCCTGGGTCTGTCCCAGTGCTAACAGGCAGCACGGGCAGATAACAGTGCCTGCATCCACAATCAAACTGCAGGAACAGATCTACCCTCTCCCAGCAGCTGGTGCCTCAGTCCCCCCATCCCCCAGAAAAAGCAGGTCTCACCGGGGTGGTCCTGCAGCTCCCCGCAGCCCACACGCATGAGCCCAGCTGACGTCATTGGTACAGACACGGGGGTTGCTACAGACAGTCACAGCCTTAAACTGGAAATAGCAGGGCAAAAGACAAGGCAGGCAGGCTGCACGCTGCGTTACAGACCTAAGACCTGCTGTTGGCTTTTACTGGGGAAATGCCACGGCTCTGGACAGCCTCACACCCGAGGTGACAAACGGACGTGTGCATCACAGCTTGTGGTTTCGCGTGACCTTTGAGAAAGGCTTGGAGAATTTGACTTTTTCTTCTTGCTTATCTGCATGGGAAGGTTTTAATTAGCTCTGCAATGCCATTAAGAAATAAAGCAGGCCAAGTCCGTCAAAGGGTTAAGTCTTCTGGAGTCAGCTGTGTTACTCAAGGGGTCAATATTCTCCTTCATGCTTTTCGTGGTCATGTTGTGAAACACGTAGAGCAACAAATAGATGTTTTGACTGGAAATAGATTTCACCAAGGCAACATTCCCCAATTTTAGCACCCATCTGACCTAGGACAAAACGAGCAGCAGCCATGGCTCCCCGACAGCCGCAGAGCAAAGCAAAGTCTGAGCAAATTCTTGTAGCGGTTTGCATAGCTGAGGAGGCCCAGATGGCCACCGCCATCCCTGCGCTATTAATAAGGACTATTGTGGAACAAACGATCATTTCGCAAGCAGCCACTCTATTTATCAGCCTTATAATCATTTACCGCCAGCTGCAAGGTGTTTTGAATCCCTCGTGCATTGCAGATGTAACCTGACCAAGAGACAGGATGGTGCAAGCGAGGGCGACGAGCTTGGCCTCTTCGTGCAGTTTTAGCGCTCAGAAAGCTGATGGCACCTGCCTGTCCGCTCGGCTCTTTACAGAAATAACCTGCAGCAGCTATTTTTCATCGCTAGTTGCAAAAGACACCACGCCGTTGGATTATCTGGGGTAGTCCCCTCAGGTATTGCTGCTTCCCTTCCCGGCACACACTCTGTAAACGGAGTTGGATAACTCCGAGTGGCAGAGCTGTTCCCAGCTGAGGCAGGCTTCAGCATACTTGTTGCTTTTTATAGATTAAGCGCTTGCAAAATGATGTATTCTGCATGTTGAAGAATAACCCAATGTTTTAAAAAAAGGGAAAGTGGGAAGGATGATGAGGCAGTGTCAACCCAATACAGTACCCCAAGGGGATCCCCACTTGGAAGCCATCCTGAAACTTTCATTCCTTCAACTTCCTGTCATGTGAAAAGGCAACAACGGGTTGAGGGTTTGGGGTTTTTTTGCTATGTGCTATACATTCCCAATTAAGTGTCATCTATAAAAGGATCTTTTGACCCACCTTTCTCTTAGTTCTCCTCACCAATATTAAAAGGACAAAGGCAGGACAAAAAGTCTTTAGTAAGACAAAGCCCAGTTTTCAGACAAATTTTTCCCCATCATGGGAAAAAAAGCTCTTCCTAGCCAAGGTGGCCAGCAGCAGTTTGTCCCTGGTCAAGAAGCCATCAGGAAGGCACACACCAGGGCAAGATGCTCCCTGCAGCGAGGTGCTCCAGACCCTCCCCTTCAACATTCAGCTAGAGAAAGCAAAGCAAGTCCCATACACTCACACCTTCACCCTGAAGGCTGTCTACCTACGGATTTTACAGCATCTGTGAAGCCTTTTGTGGTTTATGGGGAGAAGCCAAAAGCAGACTTATAATGGAAATTCAGCCACAGCCTTAGGCATAGTTTGGCAGCTCTAATCATATAATAGAACCCAAAGCACACGTGAGTCTGCAAAACAGTGTGGTGAATTCTCTATTCCTGTCCACAGTATTTTTAGCAAGCAGAGTCATTTTCAGACTTTTTTTTTTTTTTTCTCTCCAGTATGAAGACTGGAGAAAAAATACAGGCGCTGCTTGCAGTGCCAGCAGCAGTCGACTCGGATAGATGAGCCCGACATTTCAAAACATGAAATGCTCAGCAATCAAATTCATGGCATACTGAAAAATGCAAAAGTATGAAACGGTCAGCTATGGCAAACATTTCTCCATCGAATGTATCACAGGACCACAATGAGGAAACTGATGGAAGAGGAGAGTAAAAGTCAGAGTTGTTTTGTGGATAGCTTAAGGGAAAGGAATCCTAAATCTTGAGCAAACATTTGCTTTTGCATCGTGGCAAAAATGTTTGTCCCCTTAACACAGGGCAATTACAATGCAATCTGCATTTTTGTTTAAAAATACTTCTCCCACTGTCTGAGCTGCAGTGTAAACAGGATGCACTGAAATGTCAGCCCATCCACGGGCTTTCCTATGGCAAACGCACGCAGGGAACCAACTCATAAATCTGACCCGCTTCCCCAGAATAGATCCCTGCCACCCTCATGGAGTCACCGTTGTCGGATTTCAGCTTGCCAGGCATGGGGGAACGTGGGGATGGGTGACTCGATGGTCACAGTTAGCGGGGCCGAAGGCAAAGGCTGGGGGATGAGTCTGGGGATACAGAGCCAGAGCAGAGCTGCGCAGGAGGGGATCCTTCTGTGCAGAGCCCAAACCTCGCTGCCCTTTTTACCACACCTCCCCATGCCATTGGATTAAACCCATCCTGGCTGGCTCCCAGCTGTCACCAGTAGCTGGCTGCCCACGCACACGTGGGGCTGGTCCATTCCTTAGGTGCCTCATCACCACAAATGTCAGGAAGAGACCAAGACATTTGCCTTCTGCTCCTATTCGTATCATTACAAACTTAAGAAATTGCTAGGGACTTTTTTGTTAATTTTTCTCCATTAAAAAAGGTAAGACAGGAATCCTCCAAACCCCTCAGGCACAAGCACCATCTTTGCGAGCCTCTAAGCAACAGTTAACACTGGTAGTTTCCCAGAATCACATAAACTAAAACTTACACAGTGAAATGCTGCTAGTGTCCGATCCAACCCTTTCTCTTCTGCTTTCCTCCATCAAAAGTTGTTCACATTTAATCATCTTAGAAGACAGATAGGTGTGATCTACAAGAAGACTCTGCTATTATACTATCAACGTTCAACAGACTGCCTGAGACAAGGCCACTATCCTTTAGGTGGCACTGATGTCTGGCCTGCAAGAACTAACATTTTCCATATCGTACCCACAAGCTTCGTACAACACACGTGCAGTGAAAGCATCTTCCCTGTAAAACCTACTGCCTTGGGTCTTCAGTGGTAACCACGTTCTTTCCTCTGAGAAAGACCGAGCACAGCCCTGATCCACTTGTGCAGTGAAAGCATCTTCCCTGTAAAACCTACTGCCTTGGGTCTTCAGTGGTAACCACGTTCTTTCCTCTGAGAAAGACCGAGCACAGCCCTAGTCCAACACAGCACTTGAACACACATTGGTCTTCAAGGATGCCTGTGGTCACACCGAAACCAAGAGGGCTGCATGTTCCTCAAGGCTTCAGAGCCACAAAGCCTGAAAGTGTGGTGGCCTCCCTAGAGACAGGGATTCGGGGTTTCCAAAGGTCCCTAATCAGATTTCTTAGAAATGAATGTTTCTTGGAGCTCACCTTGATATTAAACACAGCCTTACATACCTTGACTAAGACAACTTGGTCAATGAACCACTCAAGTGTTTCAGCACTCCAAGGCCTTATTCAGTTCATGAGTTACACACAAATTAACAAAACCCAAATCTTTTCCCACATCCCAAACATCTGACAAGAACAGACTGGTTGGAATGAGTCTAGAGGAGGGCCACGAAGATGATCAGAGGACTGGAGCACCAAGTATAAGTAAAGGAGAGTGGATTGAGAGCAGCCCTGAGAAGAATGACTTGGGGGTACCAGTGGATAAAAAGCTGGACAAGATCCAGCAGTGTGCGCTGACAGCCCAGAAAGCCAACCACATCCTGAGCTGCATCCACACACGAGTGGCCAGTGGATTGAAGCAAGGTGACTCTTCCCCTCTACTCCACTCTGGTGAGACCCTACCTGCACTTCTGCATCCAGCTTCAGGGGCCTCAACAGAAGGACATGGACTGGTTGGGGGGAGTCCAAGAGGAGGCCACGAAGATGCTTAGAGGGCTATAGCACCTCTGCTATGGGGACAGGCTGAGAGAGTTGGGCTTGTTCAGCCTGGAGAAGAGAAGGCTCGGGGGAGACCTTATAGCACCTGCCAGTACCTGAAGGGGCTACGAGGAAGCTGGGGGGGACTTTTTACAAGGGCCTGTAGTGACAGGACAAGGGGTAATGGGTTTAAACTGAAAGTGGGGAGGTTTAGATTGGATATCAGGAAGAAGTTCTTCCCGGAGAGGGTGGTGAGGCACTGGCACAGGTTGCCCAGAGAAGCTGTGGATGCCCCATCCCTGGAAGTGTTCAAGGCCAGGCTGGATGAGGCTTTGATCAACCTGGTCTAGTGGAAGGTGTCCCTGCCCGTGGCAGGGTGGTGGAACTGGATGGTCTTTAAGGTCCCTTCCAACCTAAACCATCCCATGGTGCCGCCTGCGGATCTTCCCGGCACAGCGGGAGAAAGAGCAGTGCCTGGCCAGGCCTCTCCTCTCTACACTACATTTTAGGGATTTGTAATATCTTCCTTGGCTTTAAGAAGTAGAAGTTCAAGTGTTTTCCGCACACTCCCACCCTGGACCTCCAATGGTCCCTCTCGTGCACCCCACTTGGAGACAAATCTCTCATACCCATCTGAACTGCCGCATCTTATTTCTTCTTCTTCTTCTTTCAGGTCCCTTCCAACCTAAACCATTCTATGATTCTGTGATAATAACTGTAGGTATCTCTGGTGGGAGCAAGCACCAACTGTATTAGGCATTGTCCCACAAGCTCATGTGTCTTCAGAGATTCTGATGAACAAATTTATTGTCTCCAGCGGTGGTGTCTGACCAAGGTAAATCTGTGAAAAAGGTTTGGGGAAGCACATTTCACTCAACTGTCACGTGTTCACAAAACAAGGCTCCCAGAAAACCAGCTGGGGTTTAATGGAAATGCCACTTGCCTTTACCTGGCCTGTGGAAAAATACTTGTCAACATGACTACAAGGGCTAAGGATGAAAGTAATTGCTTAGAAAATTACTTCATAAAATGAAATAAAAACATTTGCTTCAACTCGGTGAGCATAAACTGGTTCTTGAGCGAATGATCTTCTATTGTGTTTGTTTCTTTCTGGTTAATGAATTACCAGATAGGCTTGTTTTCCAGTATGCAGCCAGCAACTGTGAACACTATGGTCCCTTGAACCAAATCTAGCTCTCAGTATTTCAGCCCAGAAATCATTGAGGAACATAAGGCTAACGCCAATTTTCTTACAGACAGCTGCAAATCTTTTACCAAATAATTTTAGCATAGAGAGATTCTTGGTGTCTCTCCTCTCAAAAAGCTGCCTTATACTCCAGTGGTATGAATATCTGCATAACAGATCTATTATACTGTCTGCAGCTCAGTTCTGTATACAAAGGTGGCCTGTAACATATGCACCCATCTGCTAAAACACAGCACACGTTGAAGGAGGTGAAGGGGAACAAAACCCATAGGGAAACAACTATAACATCATCAGATTTTTAGATGCAGATGGGAAACAGATTGCACGGGATAGCCGAGAGCTTCTTTCCTTGCTCTGGCTGGCCAGGAGTGGGAAACGGTGACAACAGAAACCGTTAACAACCCTGCACTGGAGGCCTTTTCCAAAGGGAGCGTGTTGTAATGTCAGACCGCTCCTGGAATTACCAAGAAAACCTTCTTCTCCCAGTAGCCAACACTTTAAGGAAAAAAAAAAAAAGAAAATAAAAAAAAGAAAAAAAAAACCCACAGTCGTTCCATATAGATACAGACACCCCACCATCGATGGAAAGAGATTTTATATGCTCTGGTAAGCCCTGGGTGAAGGTCGAGGAAAGCCAGCTGCAATGGCTAGGATGTGTTGGGCGGGCTGTCAGGGCAGGAAATGCACCTGGACTTCTGCTGACAGATTTTGGCTGAGCTGGCAGGTGCTAGAAACATGAGGAGGAGGTGATGGTGGGTGGGAAGAGTTGACCAAGCACGGTGTTTACTGCTTAGAAAGGAAATACAACAGGGTAGGTAGGCAGGCACAAATGAGAACCCCAATCCTCTTCTCTCTAGCTTTCATTGAGAGCAAAGAGAAACGTTATTATGAAACCCACAACCCCCTCAGAACTCGCGGCCTCGCTCCTGCGCTTGTAACACCAGCACATTTCTCCCCTCAGCCCAGCTTGGAGTACATCTATAAACAATCTTGGAGTTTGCCATGTCATACTTTCGGGTTGGGCCATCCAAACCCAAGAAAATCCAAAGAAAAAGCAAAGGGTCTGGATGCCGATGTGACACATACTGCCCGAAATCTGTGCTGCTGCCCTAGATGACAGGCTGCATCCCAGCCGTGGGGGCTTCATCCCCACGGCCGCACCGGGAGGGCAGCAGCTCTTGCTCATCTCCCCTGCGTGTCTGGCCCTCCTGCTTGTAGAGCAGCACTTGAAAATGTACCCTTACCCTGCTGCCCAGAAAGAGACAGGCATTTATTATTCATTTTTTCCCCTCAGGAGATTAGGAGGTTTCTGTGATGTACGAACACCTCATGGTGAAGGATGGGCTGCCTCATGACTCCCAATGCTAGGAGTTGACAAGGCAGTGAAGGCGAAGAAGCTGGCAGCTAACTCTGAGAAATCAAGCTGCCTTTTTCCCTCCTCCCCCACCAGAGTTCAACTGGGAGGTGCTGAAATGCCTGCCATCCTCCCAACGCCCTGCCTGCTGGCTTACGGCGCAGCGCACCGCGTGGCAAGCCTTCCGCCAGCTTCCCAGCACAACCTGCTAGCCGGTCCTCTCCAGCAGAGCCAGCCACCTGGTGCACGAGGAAGAGGCATCTGTGCTCCTAGCTCCCCATCCTCCTCCTCTCCCCACTTTCACTTGCCTGTTTGTTATATATTGCAAAGGTGCATTTCTGATGTGGATAACATATACAAAGAGCGCATTAAAAGCACGCTAAAGGAAAATCAAGGCAGGGAGGAATAGACCCAGAGAAGCAAGGGAATATTAATCTTTTCCAACTAATTAAAGCCTAATAAAACTCTGCCTTCCTTTCAAATAAGCAGCGTTTCCCATTTTCTTTCCTGCACATGGGTCAGTCAGGGCAATCCCAAGCACAA
>NW_010229334.1:0-51751 GCF_000690775.1 Eurypyga helias
AGGCACCGCCCGCTGTGCGAGCGCGTGAAATCCTGGCAGCGCGGTCTTCGCGTGGGCTTCCCGCCTTGCTCCCTAAACTGACTACAGCGGGAGAGGGATGGTCCGGACCGGTCCTCACCCTCCCCTAGTAAGATTAACAATCCCTTAATAAGGATTAAAATTGGCTCCGGTTATCATGCTAGGTGGGTATTAGTGACGACACGCACACATCCCCAAGGAAAACGAGGAACGAGCGTGCGACGTGCCAGCAGTTGTGTGGCGAGCGGGAGCTGGCGATGCAGCCAGCTCCCCTCGAGGCAGTCAGACGCCCAGGTGACGCGGCGGTGCCTAACGCACCGCGCACACCCCGCGGAGTTCAGGCCCAGCCCCACGGGCAGCCTGACCCTGCAGGACGGTGCTGCGGGACGGTTGGACACGTGGGTCGTGCCTGCGGTCACCACCTGCGCGATACGAGGGGTGAAATAGCAGCAGTATTCCGTCTGCCCCAGCGTGTACCCATACCAAGGTAACTAACAACGCGACAGCTTTCGTCTTCCGAAACGAGCTCAAATTTAATTTTGATGCAAACCAAATTTTGACGAAGAAAAAAAATAAGCCGTGGTTGTGCATGGCTTTGCAATGCAAGAAAAATATCTTACAAGAAGGTATTATGAGGTTGCATGCCTGACTCTCGTTTTCTGTATCGAATTTGTTCCCTTGAATTTCCTTCTTTCCCCACTCTCTCAGCTCCACAAATATTGATGCCAAGGAGGGTCCAGCAGACGTCTTCCTCCCTCGTACAGCGTCATTAACAGGGATGGTAGCGTGGCCCAGCCCCTTGTCTTCGGTTCTGTTGGCGTCTGGTCACATCAGGATGGCACAGCCATCATCTAGTGGGAAACAACTCATTTACAGGAGACGCATGACGTCAGGAATCGAGGTCACTCAGTGTGAGCTCTGCGGGGGGCACGGCAAAGGAATTACAAAATGTAAAATTACTTAGGGGACAAAAAATTGACGGGCAGGGTTGGGTGTCTCTTGCCAGCTAATTTGTTGAATGGTGCGATTTTTGTGGGATCGTTTCCAACGCAGAATCTTGTTCCAGGAGGGTGACTCAAGATTGTGGAAATCGTGGAACTTTATTTTTGCCTCCACGGTTTTCACACTGATCCAAAAAGGGTACTTGCTTCCCTCCGAGGCCTGCGGAGTCAGGCAGGTCTAGCTCACCACCTGAGCGCCAGCATTTCTGAGGTGTCACAGTGCTCCTCTCCGTCAGCGACCACCTCTCTCCCCATCGCACAGCAGTGCGAGGAGCCGCGCTGAAGGCCTGCTCCTACCTCTGCTTGCTCTAACGACGGAGCTGCTGTCGTGACTCGGCGGGGCCTGAGCTGGGAATCTCGTGGAGTACAGGGAAATAGGGAGAAAAAGCAAGAGACAAGATGGAGTTCAAGGGCACAAGGAGGAGACGGCTAAGGGGAGGAGGACCGGAAAGCGGGTGCGTGGGACTGAGGGACACAGCAGAGAGAAGAGAGTCAGTCATGAGATGAGCCTAGAGAGAAAGAACAGCTAGAACATGAAGACTAGAGATATTACAAAGTAGATGAAGAAAAACAAAGAAGAGAGAGAGAAGTAAATGTGAAAAGAGGCCATCCTGTTGAGGAGAGAGGGAAAACATACTGGAGCTTGCTTGTTTGTTTTCTTCGGTTGTGTCAGTCTTACTCTTCTAATTAAGTCAGTACCTAAAGGAATCAGGTATAAAACCTTCCTAATATGTTGGGTTATTGCAATGGTGGCAAGCTCCTCTTTTTGAAACATCTCCCACAGTACGGGTTTTGTGTAGAAATAGAAATCTATGCAGCTTCAGATCTCAGCAGTTTATTTTATAAAAGCCAGTAAAGTCTCTTCAAGGTATGCTATTTAAATTCACTGTGGGGCTCAGGTAAAAGTAAAGAGGTTTAGGGCCTAGAAGGAAGCTGGGGGGGTTTTTTTGATTTTTTACAAGGGCCTGTAGTGACAGGACAAGGGGTAATGGGTTTAAATTGAAAGTGGGGAGGTTTAGATTGGGTATCAGGAAGAAAATCTTCCTGGACAGGGTGGTGAAGCACTGGAACAGGTTGCCCAGAGAAGCTGTGGATGCCCCATCCCTGGAAGTGTTCAAGGCCAGGCTGGATGAGGCTTTGAGCAACCTGGTCTAGTGGAAGGTGTCCCTGCCCATGGCAGGGGGGTTGGAACTGGATGGTCTTTAAGGTCCCTTCCAACCCAAACCATTCTGTGATTCTGATTCATTTGGAGACCTCAAGGGTTTTGGTTGACAGTATTAGAGATTATTTATGTCTCTTTAAGCATCATCTTCTTTTAGTTCTGGTAGATCAGCATTTCACAGAGCAGCGACGTTCATCCTTGCACAGAGAAAGCAACACACAAGGAGCTGTAAAATGTGTGGAGAAGCCAGGAAAATATTTCAGTGTGTCTTGCAGATACACTCTTCGGAGGAAGATGCTGTGTAAGTACAGTCAGCAAATGGCTTGGTGAGTTTGCAATCTCATTTAGCCTTCCTTGCTGCCACAGTTGAGCAAGCTGAAACCAGTTGCTAGATTAGATAAATCCTCAAGCTCCTGTATCCCGGTGGCACATCTTTAGAGAAGGGTTTTGCTGTTATGCACACATGCTGCCGGTCATACCTGTCGTTTAAGCCATGCTTAGTTTATGTCACCTTGACCCGAATCCAACCTAGCAGGATAGAGGCCAAGTGGGGAATTAGTGCTGGGAGGACAAGCCTTGTTTAGCCTCTGAGCCAGCAGAGCCCAAAAGTGCCTCATACAATTGCGGCAGAGAGGTCTGTGACCCAGTAGTGTGCTATTTGGGGTGGAGAGTTAAAGCCACACATAGTTGTGTGTAGATTACCTGAGAAAATGATATTTTTGTCATTGTAAAAACAGAAGATAGAATTGGTTTTAAGTGCCATAGTGCTGTGATGAGTCTTCCCCAGTTAAACTCAGAGGGGTTTTTACCATTGAGCTCAGCAGGGACAGAGTATAATTTTTAGCACATCGGACGTCAGTAGATACAAAGCATTGGGCAGTTTACGAAGCTGTTGCTCCAGCAGATGTGTTGTACAGGACTGCTGATCACACCGGTGCTGTGTTCTCTGGTTTTCTGTTCACAGAGTCTCTCATGCTTATAAAGACTGATCTTCTGTGTCCTTCCCCTTTAACCACGTGTCTGACTATGGGGGAAAAGGATGTTTCCCAGACCAGTACCAGCTTATTAAAATGGTATTCAACAGAAAAATACAGAGGGAATTCACTGGGCTACAAGGAGATTTCACGTTTATGTATATTGTTCTCATATATTACAGTCTTCATTTCCATTAGACTGACTAAAAAGCCATGCTAACTAAAACCAGGTTTTCCAGATTTATACACACAGATGGGTAGAACCTCACACTCGCCAACCGAAGGGATCCCGACTACATCAAACGCAAGCTCCATTCCTGAAGGTTCTGTCACAAGCGTGTCGACGCTTCGTTCCTCAGCTTAGCACTGGCCAGCCCCAAGCTTGTCCTCAGGCAGGGGAGTTCAGCCACTCCTACACGGAGTCTGGCAGGTACCGTAGCGTCGATGTAATAGGTAACTTCACACGGCTACTGAACTGTCACCTAAGTCCACAGCCTGAACGTGAAGTGAGGAGGATACAGAATGGAAATTTCTCCTTTCTATTAACTCAACTCTGTGCTTGTTGCCAGGGGGGGCAGACCCTGCCATTTGACTGATGTACTCTTCCATGGGTAGAGAGCAATGGCACACACGGATCCGGGAAGCACTTATCACCAAGTGTAAACTGCTGCTTGCAGGGTCTCAGCTGGCTAGTTCCAAGCAGATTTTGGTGTTGCACAATGAATTGCAGCATAGGGCAGGGACCCCTTCCACTAGACCAGGTTGCTCAAAGCCTCATCCAGCCTGGCCTTGAACACTTCCAGGGATGGGGCATCCACAGCTTCTCTGGGCAACCTGTTCCAGTGCCTCACCACCCTCTCCATGAAGAACTTCTTCCTGATATCCAATCTAAACCTCCCCACTTTCAATTTAAACCCGTTACCCCTTGTCCTGTCACTACAGGCCCTTGTAAAAAGTCCCCCCAGCTTTCTTGTAGGCCCAAGGCAGATGAAGTCTTGGGTGCCTTAAGCCGGTTCCTGGCACATTCATACAACTTTGGTTCTCACAGGTATCTGGGGCACCAGCGCAGAAGAAGTTTCAGCATACGCTGCGAGTAAGGGTTACATGTCTCACCCAGCGACAGTGACCACAACCACTGCTTGGGTATGAGCGACGCTTCTCTTCCTGTTCCAAGTCAAACAGCAGCATTGTATTTTCCTCTCTGCCTTTCTATTTTTGGGTGCTAAAACAGTTACCAGGGTGTGTTATGTGCTCTCCAGAGCCAGAGTTAGGAACAACCGAGAGAACTGCTGATGAGTGAGGTGCCATTTTTACACGTGTTTTGCCAGTGTGCTAGCAGGGGTCATTCAGCCCACGCCAGAAGTGGGCAAGTCGTCAGTGGCTGAGGGGGGAAACTGCTGTTTGGCAATGGAGTTAGCCTTAATAGAGACTGCGTTCCAGGCACACAACCCGGCATGACAAGACCTTGGAAGGTCTGCAGGTGACATGGGAGCTGCTGTGCGTGCCATTTCCTCGAACAGGAAGTGCGACGTGATTGCAAAGCAACACGCTGTTACCTCACCGTTTCTGCTCTCTTCTTGCTGTAAAGATGGTGTCACTCCCAGTGGCTGCTGGTGCCACCTGACAAGACCTCAGCTTTGCGAAAAATAAATGCAAATGTTACGCTTTGTGTCAGCTGTGTTAACTATGAGGCATGTCAGTATTACGGCTTTGACAGATGTGACCAAGATTTCTGACAGTAAATGCAAAAATTCATTTTACGTTTCTAATTCAGTTTTCCAAAAAAACAATGCCTAGGCAGTCCAACTGCTTGGCACGATAGCATCACGTTTGCATAGCGTGTTCACGCAAGCTCGGGAGAACAGCAGTGACGACACCTCATCTGATGTTTGCAGTTTTGCCATGTCACAGCTGTAAATAAAATTCAAATTACCAGGTTTGTTCAAAACATCAGCAGAGCAGAACGATCAGTTCCATCAGTACTTTAAAGCCGGGGCTTGTGCTGGATTGAATGACTTTGCCACTGACAAAGAAAAACTGCTAGGGGTTTGAGTGATCAGACAGTACAGTTTAAGAAACAATGTTCATCATCAAGTAAATGTAAATATATTTATTTTTAAAAATGTTAATGGCACCTTAGAGGCAGTCATGACTACACAACAGAATATACAAAAATTACATTTTCGTAGTTGCATATTTCCACAGTGCTGCACAAAATGAATATGGTGTGAGAAACACTGTAGTTCACACACTGAGACAATTAACTTCAGTCAATAATAACAGACAATTTTTGGTACACCTCAATACTACCATCAGACCCTCGTTCCCTGGCAAAAAGGAAAGGTGGCTTTGTGCAAATCTTTCCACCACTAGTACAACTCAATACACTAAACATACAGCAAATCAACCGTACAAGATAGTCTGACCAGTCCTCATGCAGTCTTTATGTACAGCACCATCTCAGTTTGCTTTTTCAGGGAAAATAAGTAATTCCATTAACTAAGATTACACTTTTCTCAGTCTTTCACTGCTTTAATGTAAAATTGTCTGATTCTGCTGTATTCTACTCAGCATCAGAGACCATTCAAACTTCATCTTTTATCATGCCTTGCATTTTAAGGGGAGCAATATAATTAAAGGCCACATTCTGGCATGATGGTAAATGAAAAAAGCAGATAAATATTTGCTTGATTAAAAAAAGAGGAGAATAAACTTGCCTGATTGCTATTCCTAGATGGACTTTCAGAAGTGATTAAATTCTGTTATCCAAATTAAAGTGTTTAAGTACATTAATCTGTGTTTACCTTCTGTTCCACCACGGAATCCAGAAATAAAATGTCTGCATCACAGTGCGTAAGGAGCTTGGTTTCCATACCACCTAAATGAACCACAAAGATCTGTGGGGTTTTTTGGGTTTTTTTTCCTCAACTAATTTCTTGTTCATTGATTTTAACTTCAGAAAGCACTACCTGTGATTATGCTGCTGACTTCACATCAGACATAAGCCTGACTGATGCCTTTTTGAGCAGCAGCATTCAACTAACTTCAGGTGTTGGGAGAGCCTATGTTCTGTGGTAGCTAATAATTAGCTTGTAAAGCTTATGCTTACAGTGGATTTGTCCACCTTCACCTTCTAGTCATGTGCCTCATACAGCAAGTTGCCTTCACCTACTGAATTGCTATTCCCCTGAGAAGCAGTCGTGATTTGCTCAAAGAGAACCACTGGCTTTTAAATATCCTTCACGTAGTGCAAGTATCAGATCTCGACGTGACGGTCCTGCAGCAGAGGCACTGCGTAACCCAAGCATTTTGATACTGAATGAAAAGGCAGCCAGGTCTGATAGTCCTCGAAGAATTCGGGACAAGCAGACATCACAGGAGCACAGTAAAACAAGACGTTGCACGGACGCGTATAACGTAAAGCTGAAAGGAGAAGGAATGTCAACTGGGTCTCATTCAGTGCTGTCAATGACTAATTGGATGTTCAGCAATAATGGAGTGAGAGTTGAAGCTGGCGGAGGGATCCATTATACAAGTTTAGAGGAAACCTAATTTAGACCTGAATGCTAAAATGGGAGAGATCGGGAAAACTGTGCTAACCTTCCCAAGAAACTAAATCTCCAGAAACCGCTGAGCAAAAAGGCTGCCAACAGCCCATAGAACAGGTATTAACAACTACCTGAAGGCTCTTCAGTCGGAGAACTACTGTCGAAGGGAAGTGAAATAATTGACTACCAGGCAGCACCAAGCAGAAAAGACACTGTCTGGCAAGTTTCTGTTGAGTGGGAGTGTTTGAGAGGCTCGTGATAAGTACAAGGAGTATACTGAGAACGTCTAATGTGCTGTATGAGAACATAAATGCAAAGGTATCCTGACAGAACATGGTTAATTGATGGGGAAGCTGAACAAAGCTCTCAGTAAGAAAGGTCTTGCAACTGTTTGGGATGACCCGTTCACAGCAAGCAGAGCTCTGGCTGCAGGCCAGGTGTGTACACTCATACAGCCCCAGCCACAGCAGTGAAGTGGTGCCGATATGGAAATCGGTGGCATGGGCATCAGCCCTGGCTAGCCCCGCCACCAGCCTGCTCTCGATCTTGGGGACAGACACAGCCGGCCAGCCTTTTTGTCCCTGCTTCGCACTGCCAAGACCTTTCCATCAGCCCTTGAAGTCTCCAGCTGCAGAGAACTATCCACCTCTGTGGTAGGTTTTTCTTCTGGCCTAGTGAGCTAACATGGCATATGGAAGGCTGCAACACACACAAGGTAAGAAATGAGGGGTGGGGGAAGGCAGGAGGGGAGACCACCTTCCCCTTGGGATGTCCTTCCACTTGGGCAGAACTCCAGGCACTGCAGCCTTACTCTCTGAAAATCTATGGAATTTTCATCCAAAAGCAGGTTTTTGCCCTTCACAGCTTTTTGTAAGTTCTTGATGCACATCACATTCTCCAGTGATTTAAATCCAGCAGAGAAAATAACCTAGGGAAGTTCGTTGCCCATTTACCAATTAAGGTTGTTTTAATTTGCATGAGTAACATTATGCAGCCTTTACAGCTGCATTTTCCTGTGTCCTCTGCCAGCTATAAAGCCAATATGGAAACGCAAGACCCTTCTGTTTCCAATTTGGACCCAGTCAGATTTTATCAAGACAGTGAGCGATCGTTCGTAGGCCCATTGATTTTATGTTCTACCCTCACTTTGTGCTGAGGTCATCTTCCCGGACTGTAAGAGGATGTCCTTGGAGGAGAAGCCTTCAGGTCCCCAGGTCATACCATACCAAATTCCTTTGTTATATGAAAAGAGACAAATCTTTTCCTGCCTGACCTCCAGACTACCTGACATTACATTTTTAACTATATACACTAGAACTGGGAGGTTTATTTCTTCAAACATATAACTATACAACAGACAAAGGAGTTTTTCTTACACAAAAATTAACACATGGGATTTCTTTCTTGCACGTGTACCCTAGTGCACCCTTTTAACTAAATGCTAGACGAAGTGTTTTCCCAGGTGGCCAAAGCAGAAGGTGACTGTGCAAACTGATTAGAACAACGGAGATCATAACAAAGAAGCCAAGAAAACATCAGGAAGAGTCACAGCTTTCTGAGGAGCAGTACCAGGACTCTTGATTTTTTTTTTTTTTTTGGTAACAGATGTAGAATCTTGTGGCCTACAGAAATGAGGGAAATAAAAAAAAAGCGCATAGGGCTGATTAGCAAAATGGGTGGTGGAGTTTACGCAAAGACTTCAGAAAGTAAGGGACTCTGAAAAGAAGCACACTCACTGGCTGAAGAAATGGAAAGTACAGACTATAAAAAGACATTATATACCTTTTCAAAAACGAAGATAGGAAAAAAATCATACTAAACCAATGGAAAAGACCAAGAGGATATCAGGACACATCAAAAAGGCATACAAATAAACCAAGGGAAACCCTTTTTTGTGATGTAAAGACCAGGAAAGAGCGGCTACTTTTCTCCTTTTAATCTAACATTGTGGAAGGGAACTCCCTGTGAAGATAAGTTCAAGAGCTGCACTGGGGGAAGCAGTCTCCTCAGTTTATGAGCTGGCTGTAAAAGTAGGCTACGTACAACACCTGGAAGGTGGGGGTGAAGACCTGTTGCTGTGGGTACATACAATGCCAAAATGGGTTAAGCGACCTGTTAAGAAAGCTCTCCCTGACTGAACAGCAGCAGGAGCACATGCAACAATTGAGAGAGAAGTTTTATACATAATACAATACCTCTTCCCTTCTTCAGGGGATATCAAGAATACAGGGGAGTAAAAGCAAAGAGAATTAAAAAAAAATTAAAAAAAGGAAAAGAATGTATCTGTATAATAATACTTCCTGATACAACCAAGGATAAACCAATTGGTAAGTTTAGGTTTTATAAAGAAATTTTACCCTTAGCAGGACCTTTGCTTTCTACTCCAGCTTTCTCTGAAGATTACGCAGGTCTGGGTTAGGATAACATGGGTGTGCCTGATCTGATCCATTTCCGGTAACTGTGAGCCAGCACAATCCTTCCTGATTGCTCTGTTCAAAGATGTAGCACATATAAGCAATTCTTTAATGATTTTTACAGTGTTTTAATTGAATTTTCTAATGCTGAGTCATATCATTATTTATGCAGTTAATTCTGTCCTTTCTTCAGTCCCTGAAGCCACAAAAAGTAACTGTATTCACTGTAAATCCAGCTGTGGTAAAATGTCAAAGTTCCTCCCCCAACCCCTTTCCTCAGAATAAGGTTTTCTGAATTTCTACACCAACTACTGTGCTTGATTAAAAACAAATACAGACAACGAGTAATCCCCTCCCTCCCCCCTCCCCCTCAAACCAGCATAACAAATACTGCAACTGAAAAGAAAATCTGTCATGACAATTATTTTCAAATGAAGCAACACTGCACATCAAATAACTGGAGACATTGTGGGGGGGTTTTTTGGTTTTTGGGGTTTTTTTTTATTTATTTAATGGAGAGTGGAGAAGAATTCTAGTTGTGGTGGTTTGTTTTGGTGTGGGTTTTGTTATTTTGTTTTGTTTTTTGGTTTTTTTTTAATTAAAGATCTTGTTTTACATCATGGCTGAAAGCCAAGCAGATTCAGGGAATTTTTTTTTTTTTTTTTCCAGTTCTTAAATCAAGAAAACTAAATTCCAGTAAGAAAACACCACCAACCTGTCTCCTAGTAGTGGTACTGTATGCTAATACATCGTATTCAGGAATGTTTGTCAAAAAAGTCTGCACAGTGTTTGTGTATTTACAGAAGTTTAACTCCGTGCTCACCTAAGGACCTGTTCCCTCACGCTTCTTCCGCATTCCTTAATCCAACACAAGAAAAAGAAATCCACTGTACCCAGAGTCCCACCACCTATCCACTTTGCACGCAGTTAGGCACCCCAACAATTCAGCGCTAACAAGGCTAACCTAGATGTTGCCTCTCTCCGCACTCCTTTCCCCTTGCAGGTTGCAGAGCCTGAAGCAAGGAACAGCTTTGGTCTGCATAGCAACCTACCCACCAGTTACTTGCTGCTTCACTCCTTTATGAAGTGGCCTGGACATCTCGCCATTCCATTCAGTGCATCTTTGGCAGCCTTATGCCACATCTCTGTGTTTCCTGAGTGCAATAGGGAACCGTGCCAGGATAGAACAACCGCTAACTGTGGTCAGTAGTCACCACTGGTCTAATTTACAAACAATAAACTCTCTGTGCACAGGGTCACTAGCAGAAGCATCGTTTTGCTGGTCCTGAAAATGAGAAACCGCATATACAAATACCCATTAATTCAGAAGCAAGAACTATTAATACATGTGACTAATTTTGCTTATCATTCTAATTGGATTCAGAGAGAAATATTCACTTACTGGTCTAACAGGGGTGATAGACATTGTGGTACACTCCCTCCTAAACACACTCTTTGCACTCAGGTATAGCAAAAAGCACACCTGACATTTGCAGTTGCCTGGATCCCTCCCAGAGCATCACACCATCTTTCGCAGGCGTGGGTTTGCAAAGTGGAAAATCCGTTGGATTAAGGCAGAAGAGCGACATAAGCGAGCAGTTCAGCATAGACATAACCAATTAGACACAACCTCATTGAACAGGCAACTGACTGCCAGCAAGTATGCATTTATGTATTTACACCCTAAAGTCCAAGAGTCTTTGTAGCCTTCTCCATCCAGTCTGCATGTTTAAACTGACAAAAAATAAACTTGTATACACACAACACTTAAAAAAAGAAAAAAAAGGAAAGAAAGCAGGCAGACCAGCAGCTTCATCTCGGTATAATCATCCTTTCTATGGCACAAATGATATGATCCCAGTTTTTACAAAATATTGCCAGAAGTGTCACTGCGAAAAAAGTGCAAATGATATGAAAACGGCTCTTCATCATAGGAGCAATGAACTTTGCAATAGTTGAAACGCACACTAAGATGACAGTCATGAAGGCCAGGATAACATTTATACATTTCCCCAGGAGCACTTTGGCATTAACCGTTTCGGACTGCTGTGCTTGCTGTTCTTGCTGATGGAGCTCCAGCTTTGAAACCCGGGTCTGGCATGATTCCAAGGCTTCCTGGAGACAGAAAACAAGAATTAGAGCAGCTGTATTTCCATACACCACTTTTCCCGTTTTAGCTGCAGAGCCATCCATCAGCTAGATTACAAGTGTAATTTATTATAGACTTCTAAACCTTGAATGAACCACCATCTCTTTTAAAGATAAATGCACATCTGTATCTACACGTGCGCATTGTTGCCTGCTCAGGCACAATCAAGCCTGACACCACTGTCCAAAAATGTAGTTTTTACATTTTTCATGCTTGAGAAAAAGGATCGTAACTCTAATGCTGACAGCGGATAATGTTTCCTGGATGTACTGATGAGATAAGGTACTGCAGAAAGCTGTTGCCGTGGCAACTTTCACAGCATTAAAACAGCAAAGTTGGTTTCTTTGCATACACCACGGAAAACATTAGGGTAGTACAAGATTGCCGTGATGCTAATTAACCCTGCTTTGCAACAGGTACCATTTGGTTGACATCACCTCTCTGGTCTACAGGACATTTTCTCTCAAAGCCACCCATCGTACAGTTCCGGGATGGGGTCCTCAGTAAGAAACTGCCTTCTCCCTGTGCCAGTGGAAAGGCTCATTAATCCACACCCAAGTGGGCAGCGTGCAGTAGAGAAGCCTGTGGTGATGCTTTTATGGGATTCTCTCTCTCACATGCGATGTTCCACTTCACACTTTCTTCTAAAGAAAGCAGACCTTGCTCTTCTGCTTGAGGGTTGACTACAAATGGTCTGAGTAAAATGGTTCCTAGGTCACTAACCCCACGCTTAAGCCCTCTCGAAGTGAAAGGCGGAAAAATTTCCGACCGCTTCACTTCCTTGACAAAACACCACTTTTTGCCAGAGCTGGGACTTGGGCACCACCACATAACACAGTACAAGACTATAATTTAATGAGGTCCATCAACTCAAAATAACCTTTTACCACTATATAAAAGGGAAAAAATTATGCCCCAGCATCCCTACTTCCTTCCCCACTCAAACTCCAAACCTCCTCCTTGCATGGGCAGGGGTATTTACCTGATCACACAGTAAGCTGATTCAATGCAATCCTCCATGTAAAGGCAAGCCAACCAACCCACTGCACACAGAGTTACTGGCTTTCTTTGGCTGGGTCAGTGTGTTGTTTTGGCAAGCCGAAGTGGCTAACCACGCGCCCATCCAGGCACCAAACTCAGCGCAAAGCACGTGGCACAGCACCTGACCTTTCGCTGTGCTAGGAATTACTAAGGATACAGAAGACAGTTCTTAATGGCACAACGTCCCTTAGGGTTCACACATGCTCTCCACTACACACTAGAGAACGTGCCTGGTCCTTCTTCCACTCTGACCGTAAGTCACTCTCAAACCATCTCATGATGCTTTGGACAAAACCAGCTGTTTTAAAAACACAGTCTGCCCATCCCTTATGGACAGCATTCTCCCAAGTTAGGTTGTGACTTAAAATATCCACAACTTCAATGCTTTTACTCTATTTTAGTTTATTTGCCCCCAAGAGACAGGGTTGAACAGCCCAATTGTAGAGGGATAAAAGAAACAAGGCTGTATCAACATAGCACTTCAATTAGTTTTAGAAGTCTGACACCCCTCTAGGGTTCTGCTAATGAGTTAGTGAACATTTCACAGCCCTTCTGCTGGAGAACTCGGATCTCATTCAGTTTTGACATCCCCAAGATGCCTTCACAGAAAGGAATCCGGTACAGGAGACCGAAAACCTACAAAGGAACCTATGGCATGCTTAGATTCAGTACCATCCCCTTCCCACTGTTCCCAGGGGTTCCTGACTCTCACACTACTCAGGAAACAGGCTGATCATCCTGCTGCCTGCGCTCTCTACGTTTAGAAATGCGAGCGCAGGGGTGTACAGGACAGGGTTTGGTTGGTTTGGGGTTTTTTTTTACCATCTGAGCCAATACAAAGTCTTTGAACATTCCTCAGTTGTCAGTGAATTTAAACTCACCATTTAAAGTGTTTTCACCATTTTCCACCACTTGCCCAGGATTTGGGTAGAAATATTAGCATTACATAAATGCTTATATCATACATAAATATTTAAGCACGTAACTATGTGCTGTCAGGACAAACTTGTAGAAATTATTACTCGTTTTTGACTGAAGCCAGGCATGACCACAACTGATCAATGAGGTGAAGACATTCTACAGCTTTCATTATAGGGGTTGTCATGACCATGGATTAAAACTCTTAGATTATAACTGGTAAATCTACAAGTCTATTTATCAATTAGCTCTCTTTTTACCTTCAACTCAATTTATAATAAACCTTGCCAGTGATATGACTGCATATTGCCGAAAGTCTGAGCAAGAGGTTTGTGTTAGGACAGTCAAAAGTGACACTTTATGCAATACTCAGAGAAGACTCAATTCCTTCCTCCTCTGGTGCAAGAAATTAAAACAGGCAATTCTTCATCCACATGTCACCAATTTGAATGTGCTGGGTTTTCATCTTAAAACAGACAAAACATGGGCTTAAATCTTCCCCCAGATTCCTTATATACAAAGACTTTGAAAGATGCAAGTGTTTTACAGCATAGTTTCTACAAAATGTTAGAAATTTATGATAAGGAAAAAAAAGTACCTGAACATCCCGTGATCGCTCATACGCCTGATACGCCACTTTCTCCTCTATGCTGGCCAGCTCTTGTTTCAAGTTTGCTGTCTCATGCTGATGAAGATCAGTGAGGTCATTTAACTGGTCTTCCAATCTTTCGTATCTTACCAGGAAAAAAGGTCTAAGTTTAGTGCATTCTATTCACATAATGCTAAATCATGAAAACAATTACACAATTTAAAAGGTAACTTCTCAATGTACTATGGTTTCACCTGACTGGCATTTACAGAGCACATAGAGAAGTCGGTAAAAACTTTGGAAACTCTCCGTAAGTATTTATTCAGCAAACTGAAAGCCTTTTTTTAGCACTCCTTCCTGGCAGTGGGTGTTAAAAAGCAAATATTTGTACATCATTAGCAACTTATATGAACTATAAACAGTGGCTAAGGGTATCCAACTCACATTTTTCCGTTTCTCACTTTTCATTCAGACAAGAATGGTTTCATAAGTAAGCCTGAGCCAGTTAACAGCTCACCAGTAGCGAGAGGAAAAACACGTTCCCTGCATCCCCTCTCAAACACAACTGCAAGGTCCTGCCATTCACATATAGCCTGTTCTGGCATGCCTCTGCACAGTAAACCCAACCAAACAATCAGAAAACTTAACTTTTTATGGTGAGTTTGTAACTTGGTGTTACACACAAGCAGGCAAACGTTGCAGTCAGCACAGAAATGATGGAGGCAAAATTGTCTATCTGTGGAAACGGTGACTGGAGACTTGAGATCTTAGTGGCAGCGAGCTGTCAGAAAAGACTGCCCTGCCTTCTCCCAAAACCAAGCCCTGAGTGCAGTAGGCCATTTGCTCTGTTCTTTCCTCCCCCATGTTACTACCCGATATCCACACTTGCTTCGTATTTCAAGAAATGTAAACAAGGGAAACATTAAATATCGCAATTCCTACTGAGTCTTTGCCCATTAGTGTGGTGAAGACTTCAAGAATCAACAGTTACTTTAACAAGTGATATGACAAATGGGATACAGATACACCAGGTGCAAACCCTCTGTAGAACATCTCACTTCCCAGGGTGGATGATAAAGGAATTAATTGCCAAGTAGAAATGCAAGAGGCAGTTGTGCTACAGCACTTAAAATTACATTGTACATCACTGTGTTACAGCAGGGTGCAAAGTAACACTGCATCCACCTGATAGCAATGTGTCTGATTAGTCCTGAGTACCTTGTCCAAATACTTAAGGATTTGTTTTATCAGCTGGAAGTCAGCTCTGCTACACTGCAGACTGAGTAGCATTTTCAAGTCACAATAGATCAGAATTATTCCACCAGTTACAAAACAATCAGCATCTCCTATACGCAGTATTCACGTAAACAATATGGCAGTAAAATGTCAGATGAGGGAATTTTCTGACAAGCTTTCAACAAAAGGCAAAGAACCACCACACCATTTGAGAGGAAATATTAATGTCCTCCCTGTATTTTCAGTTATTAGGAGTGGAATGCTCCTGCTTCTTAATTATCACACAGGCAAGCACACCCACATTTACACTTCCCAAATAGCTTCTATACCCATTCAAAAGTCACTTCGAGAGAACAGTTAAAAAAATACCTATATCTTTCCTCTTGCAACATCTGAGAAATAAAGCCATAGTCTCTTTTAAATTGTGCTTTTAAATTCTCAATATCATCAGCTAATTGGGACTGTGTCTCCTTGATTTCCCTTAGTTCCTCCAAAATCATGGAAAGCTTTCCTTGGCTGTCCAGGGTACTTGCCACAGCAGGCCCAAAGGAAGTATTCCCATTACTATCCGCTGAGCCAGAGGTCCCGCTTGAGCATTCATCATCACTAACATATTTTGGTTTAGCAACAATGGTGGCGCTGCCCCCATACGTTCTTGAACTTGTTTCTGGCCGAAATTCATCCAAGGTATTTTTGAGATGAGCAATGTTGTCTGCACTACCAAATTTGTTTCGGATGAGGTTTGCGAACTCTCTAGACTTGCTGAAAACAAAGACAGGCGGTGTCAAGGATACACCCGGCACACCCGACTTGCCGCTCTCTGTTCCATGCCCAGAGGTACGAGGCTTTCCGTGATGAATATCTTTCAAGTTATCTTTGGAAGTATCCTTAGTACTTTTGGAAGATCCATTTTGTTCAATATCCTTAAGTTTTTTGTGGTACTGTTCCAATTTCTTCTGCAGCTGAGCAATAGAGTGGGCAGATTTCTGGTTCTTTTTCTCAAAGACTTGTTTAATGCGCCCAGCCTGTTGCTTGTCTGCACTGTTGACCAGTTTCAAATACTCGGCCACATTTCCATCTCGAGCTGTTTGTTCAACTTTGATTTGTTCTGTAACCTTGAGGATTTTCTGTTTCAAGCTATCTGCGCTGAGTTTGACTTTGTGGAACTCTAGGACCCCATCTGGCACATCAAAGTTCAGGTTGGTGTCAGAGCCTCCACGGCGTATGTTAAGTGGTAAACTCAGTGTATTCATGTCATGTCTTTCCACCTGAGGAGAGAGAAAAAGAGATAAAATCTGAATTCTGCTTTTTCAAATACGAATTTCGGTTTCCTTTTCCACATGTAATTATGACAAGTACACAGAATAAAGTAGCTTACAGCAGCAAAAGAAAAATTTCCTCCTGCAAAGTCAAAAGTCAAAGGGAGGTGTGAGACAAGAATGACCTAACAAGGTCATCTCATGCCAGCCTCTGTGATGAAGAAGGTACATTTCATTATAGCTGCCACAACATCATGTCTACAGGGACTGCTTAACAAAAATTCTAGCCATACTAGGTGTTCAGAGCTTTAAGACCAGAGGGAACTAATACAATTGCTCAGGAGAAGATGATTGCAAAGCCTAGGCAGAAGCTGTATTAGAGTATATTTTAAAAGGATGCATTTGTGGAATGCTTTAACCACTCTTTGCTTCAAAATGCCTGATGTCCTGTATTAAAAGTTTGATTTCTAACTACAGTATTTATTATTGTCTGTAATGCTGAAGATCTTGCAGCAAGACCTATGCACACATACATGTCCAGTGATCACCGGTCAATCTTTTCCTCGATTAAAAACATAAAAACATCATTCAGCATAGCTGTAAAACTTGTTTTCTCATCCTTATACAGTTTTGATGGCCCTCCTGGAAACTCTCTCCAGTATTCCTGTATTCCTCTTAAAATACAAGCTCAAGAATCAGACAGTGTCCTGCTGTTAATCACATGCATCATGCATAGATTGATCAGGAGTGCTATTCTCACCCTGGGTCTATCATGATGGGATACAAACACAGAGCGGCTAATACAGCCATGAAATTGGATCTGCATCTAACAATTTCAGAGACAAGAACATCCCCACTACTACTTTGTATTATTATTCTGATATTAATGAGGATTACAGTACTTTTTTTCTGTTTGTACTGCTCCAGGTGCAAACCAGGAAACATAAAAGTTCACATGAGAATCACAGAATGGTTTAGGTTGGAAGGGACCTTACAGACCATCCAGTTCCAACCCTCCTGCCATGGGCAGGGCCACCTTCCACTAGACCAGGTTGCTCAAAGCCTCATCCAGCCTGGCCTTGAGCACTTCCAGGGATGGGGCATCCACAGCTTCTCTGGACAACCTGTGCCAGTGCCTCACCACCCTCTCTGGGAAGAACTTCTTCCTGATATCCAATCTAAACCTCCCCATTTCCAATTTAAACCCATTACCCCTTGTCCTGTCACTACAGGCCCTTGTAAAAAGTCCCCCCTCAGCTTCCTTGTAGCCCCTTCAGGTACTGGAAGGTGCTATAAGGTCTCCCCGGAGCCTTCTCTTCTCCAGGCTGAACAAGCCCAACTCTCTCAGCCTGTCCCCATAGCAGAGGTGCTCCAGCCCTCTGAGCATCTTCGTGGCCTCCTATGGACTCACTCCAACCGGTCGATATCCTTCTGAAGCTGAGGGCTCCACAGCTGGATGCAGTACTCCAGGTGGGGCCTCAAATATTCACCTACCTCTAAGAAAAATGAAAACTTGAAAATGTAAACTGAAGAGTTCTGGAGTTGACAATTTCTTCTGGAGAATATTAGTTAATGGTGATCTTTAAGACTTGGACTCTGTGCCAGGGATTATACCAGTGCTGTGGCCTAATAGCTCCAACTTTACCAGTTTGTTAAAAATAATTGATATTGAGCCACATGCTTAATTATTAAAAAGAGGTTCAAGTAACTTTTATAAATACATAAAAACTGTATATGATCTAACATCAGTGTGCCTCACTGTAAATCCACTTTATTGATGAGATCTGGTTTTAGCATTTACACAACACACGGATGACATTCTATATTGAGGGTGATAACTAATTTAAAGAGTAATAAAAATAACAAGTGCCAAAACTAACTACCATTTTTATAGATTTTTTTTTAATTGAACAAGTGTTAGAAATACAGCTAATAGAAAAAAATCCAGCTTTTACAGATCACTTTAAAAAGTGGTAACATTCATAATACTATTGTGGTAGCTAAAATATGTATTTGATATAAGCAAAAATAATTTGACAAAGGATACTTGTGTCTTTCCAAATGCTCATACGGCAAAGAAAAGCAATCTAGACAAATAGCTGAAAAGCTCAGATACTAGACCTGTACCCCATAATGCAAATGTTTCTTTAAACGGATTTACTGGGTCTAGACAAATTCAGTAAAGAGAAAAAGCTCTGTATAAAACAATAGTTTCCTGAAACAACCTCAGACATTTTTTTTAATAAGCTTTGGCACAAAATTATACTGTAATAAATCACCAAATTGCATATACACACAAGACAGATCCATCACTGACGGCATTCAGGACAAGCTGCACATACTTCCAAGAATGGGTGGGTCTATCTCTAACCTTTACACAGCATTAAGTGTTTACTTCCTTAGTACAAAACAGTCTAAAAATATATTGTAATAATTGGACATAATCCCAAATCCTTCCTCACTGGAGTCCCTAATGGTCAGCAAGGTCTATCATCCCCATTCACCCCTTGCCTTCCTGGAACTTCAAGGTCACAACATCAACAGAGATAAAAAAACCCACCAGTATGGAGGTAATACATCTGCTGAAAGTTGCTTTGCTTTTGGAGCTGAGGAAATCAATGAGCATGTGGCAAATCTACTTCTGAAGTAAGTAAAACTAATCATAAGGTCAGTTAATCTTTCGTATCTTTATCAACAATCTGGATGAGGGGATCCAGTGCACCCTCCATAAGTTTGCACTTGACACCAGGTTGGGTGGGAGTGTTCACCTGCTTGAGGGTAGGATGGCGCTATACAGAGGGACCTGCAGAGGTTGGATTGCTGGGCTGAGGCCAACAGTATGAGGTTCAACAGGGTCAAGTCCCGGGTTCCTGCACTTGGGTCACAACAAATCCATGCAAAGCTACAGGCTTGGGGAAGAGTGTGGCAAGTGGAAAGCTGACTGGTGGAAAAGGATCTGGGGGTGTTGGTTGACAGACAGCTGAATATGAGCTGGAAAGTGGTTGAGCCACCATCCCTGGAGACGTGTAGATGTGGTGCTTAGGGACATAGCTTAGTGGTGGACTTGGCAATGCTAGGTTAACAGCTGGACTCAATGATCTTAAAGGTCTTCTCCAACCTAAACAACTCCATGATTCTATAACCCCAGATATCCTTTAGCAGGTGTCTGCACTTCAATATTCAACAGCTGGGGAGTTTCAAGCTTTCATCACACAGAGGCTGACTGACCTGTAGAGCTTTGGATACTTTAGAAAAGTTTCCCCATTATGCCACCTTGGTCTGGCAATTATAAAAACTCAGTTCTTGTACTAAGCAAGTTAGGCAAGACCTCAGATACAAACTAAGCATACTAGGCAAGACCCCACATACAGAACCCACTCCTTCTCAGGGTCAATTTGACCACCTATATTTCCACTTTAATTCACTTTATTAGCGCCACAGAGTTGAGACAGAGCACAGGCACCTCAAGAAATGTGTAAATGTGCTTGTAATTTTAGTTTAACACACACACACAAAAAGTTTCAAATGCTTTAAAACAAAACTCTGTAGAATGCAATGCCAAAAAAAAAAAAAAGCATGGGAAATTGGTTTCGGTCTGCGATATTTAATACTTTGATTGGGAACTTGGGTGATAACGTAAGATCACCGATACAAGCTTCAGCTCAGAAGAGAGAATGGAGATAAGTAACAATGAAGAGGTCGATAACCTAGAGTGGTCAAGATCACTCAGCCAAATAAAAAGTACTATACAGTATATAATTTGAAACAGTCATCATCATACCTGTAGGGCCATTTAATTTAGTTTATACTGATAAGCAAGAGCCCTCTCAATTTGGGAAGAAAGTACTGTAACAAGGATTTCCAGGTAACTTTCCACATAAGTTCTGGTGTTTCTAGAAAGACAGCTTTTACTCTCTTGGTCAGTGCCAAATACCCATGTATAACCTGCAACCCAAACAGCCAAGTTCACACCAACGTTGTTTTGCCTCAAATCCCATGGACATGCTCAGTTCAAACTAGGAGTATCCCGGAAGTAACCTTTTCTCTAATTTCTAATTAAAGGACTGAACTAAGGCCAAATTAGCTAGGTCAGTGCTTGTGTGTAAATAAGTCTTTAGATATGGTACTATTTCAGATCAAACCAACAATGGGAGAAAAGAACAATGGGGGGAAGAGGCAGTTTTCTGCTTCATTTCTAACACCAGCTCTTTCAAAACCCAACAACATCCACTGAAGTCACTCGTGTCACGACTCGCACTCAGTCCTGTTCCAGGTTGTTCCCCAACATAAAACTGACAGGAAGAAACCAGTTCCAATACAAACAATTTATGTGCCTAGACAGTGCGAACTTCAACAGGCCTTTATAAAAGCAAGCAAGCTACTTTTAATTTACTGTTCAGCAGTCACGTTAAACAAGCAAACAAAAAACCCAACCCAAAACAAAAAACACTGTCCTGGCTAGGGAAAACAACACAGCAACAAACTAATACTCAGGTTTACTATGCTTAAGTTTCTTAAGCAGGCAAGGGGTAGGCTCCACACCCCACAGTTGACTATTTTGCTTCAGATCAGTGCCACTAATTAAGGAGGAGTCATTAAAATACTCCCTTTTGACGTCTTAAATCAAAACAGGCATCACTAACGCGCATGTTCCTTCTCTTAGATTTCCACGAAGATATAAGGAAACACTTGGGAGCCCCAGATCCCCAGGTGCTACAGGGGTGGTTCCATCGAGAAGTGCTTACGAGAAGCCTGCAATCCCACTGAAGGAGAGTACCCTTGTCCTGACAAAATCCCCCAGAATACAGCCACCAGGAATCAGTGTGGGGGTGGCATATTTCTGAAGAGTGATGCAAGGCATTCTATATCTCTTCTAGGCTAATTGTTCAACTCACCTTAAGTGTTTCTAGTAAGTGCTTCCACCCACACCCATCCCCAGGCTTTATGGATTTTCCTCCCCTGCCATTCAACAATAGGCTTTCTTTTTCTAAAGATATTCAAACAGGTGGCAAGAACAAAATTTTCCAGAATACTGTGAAACACACTGTGAAAAGCCAGATGCTATACATTTTCAGTTATTAAATCCTTTTCTATGAATGAGAATTTGATAAAAAGCCAGCCACATCCCTGCCATGACTGAGTAACCGCTTCTCAGTAACAGCATAAGCTTCTGATTTCCCACCACTGCGATTTAGAGCGTGCTTTCCTTCATATCGCTCCACTGTCCAACTTCACAACTTAACTGTTCCATATGGATAAAGCTACAACAGATCACTTGCTCCCTCCACATGGTTCTTTCTGTTTCAGTCAGCTCTTAACTTCATTGCTCTTCAGACTGTCTAAGCATTTCCCAAAATGCCAGCTCCTGGAACTGTACAAACATACAAGAGATTTCCAGGGAATATTACTAAGTGCCTTGCCCTCAGTTACAGAGAAATATCTCTCACATCTAACTTAATAGTCTACAACCAACCAAGTCCTCCTTCCCCCAAAAGACAGACAATGTTAAGTAATATTTAAATACGTGATCTTAAAAAAAAAAAAAAAAAAAAAAATCAAACCCACAACCCAACACTGATTTTGGAAAGTCTAATTCATGGCTCTATTGTTTTGAGCTGGCAACACTTTAACAGGAACATTAAGACTTTACAGTAGTAGGGAATTTTGGAAGCACTACCATTCAGAGATAAAACACTCTTAAATCATAGAATGGTTTGGGTTGGAAGGGACCTCAAAGATTACCTGGTTGCAAATCCCCTGCCATGGGCAGGGACACCTTCCACTGGAACCCAGACAGATTGGCAAATGTAGGCAAAGGACCCAAGATGTGGGTCTTCTGTTTGTGTTAAGGGTTGCACAACTTCCATTTATAAACAAGAGAACAATAGCCCCATCACGCATAAGCTCTTTTCGTTTGCGTTAATGCTGCAGGCAGCACATCCTGAGCATATAAACAATCACATCTTGTCCTGCACATGAACTGAGTCACTTACTCAGAGGAGCCTGCTTGCTTCTTCCTTTTATCCCCTATTTGGCTCCACCCTGGGCTGATAAAGTAAAATCTCAAAAATATGTTTTTGTTTCATCAGCAGCTCTGCCTATACACAGAATTTTTAGTTCATTTTTTGACTTGAAGGCCTAATCCAAAAGAAAAGATCTACTTCACTACATTATGTGACTAACAACCACAGACTATTAAGCAGCTTAGATGTCATTTTACACTCTCATGGGAACTACTGAAAGGCATACAGCTGTGGCTTTCATCCCTCTTTAAGACGACTTCACACATCTCTCAAATATTACAGGCTCTAAGGTTTGCTTGTCCATTAAATTCAACATCCGGCAGCCCTCCTTCCAGGTGTCAGCAGCAAGCAACAAACCTATTTGAACTTGGAAATGTGCTGAACATCACAAGGTCTCTCCTTCCTCCCTCCTCCTCCCCACCTCTGCCCTCCTACTTCAGGCTGCTCTTCAGGAAAGGATCTCCCTTTTGAAGGGCATTTTATTTACCTCTCCATGATAACTAGTAACTTGACAAGGCAACTCCATTTTTTTATTTTAAGGTTACTTACTTAAAATGCACAAGCAAACTTTCACTATATGCCACATTACACATATACGAGTACATTTTTTGTTCCACACTTGATACCCAAGGCTTGCATTTGTGCCCAATACCACAAATAAGCCCAAAGGCAGAGAACTTTGGAGACAGGGCCACCAAAAATCAAAAGCTCTAGCCATACTTTATGATCTACATTTACTGAAAGAAATTTTAAAAAGCAAAAAAGAAAGACAAGCCCAGAAAACAAGGAGAGATGAAAGGTTTTATTTTTAAACCTACTTTATTTAAAAAAAAAAACCAAAACGCCCTAAAAACCCCACCCCCAACAGTTTGAAATAGAACACCTACAATATTTTTATTAACAAAGTTGTATTTTGTTGTGCAAGATATGGACAACTAAAACTGGAATCACACAGATGCATTGTTATACAGGTCGTTCGTTATTCAAACACTGCTGCAATAATGGTATTTTAAGCTACTATACATAACTGATTAACACTGCTCTGAGTAAACTCTGGAGAAAACATCTTAATTGCTGTGCAATAAGTGCCAAAATTCTCTGCAGATTCAACGGATTTAAGCCTCTACCTCCTGAAGAGCAGAACAACAGAACTTTAAAGGATTTTCTTATGTACATTTCTTTTTAAAATAGCAAAAATCCTTTCCTTTCTTTTCACTGAAGGGGCAATGTAAAAACAGAAGCTTAGTTTCCTGCTCAGGCAACATGCCTTGCCTATCTTCCTCCTGGAAGAAAATGAAACATTGTCCCCCAAGTTAATGTAAGTAACATTGTTTTGAAAAGTAAAAGTATAATGGAACAAGGTTTTCTGCTGCTGTGACTATGCTCCTAAACTGGGTCACAGGCAATTCTTTCCATTTGTGAACAGAACTAATCAAGTCTTAGAGAGCAGCTATAAGAGTTCTCCTTATTCTGGAAGAAATTATTTCAAATATTATTTGTATGCTTGCTATCATCGTTTTATACAAATGTACACATATAAAGGTAAGTTTCTATAAATATTCAAAATATATAACTTAAATTATTATTATTTTAGGCAAGTAGTCGTCCACAGAAAGTCTCGTATACGTACAAAAAAGCAGACGTGCAGCTTCTGGAAAACCTGCTCCTGGCATGCTATTAAGATTACACCCTAACAATCAATTCAAATAGCTCAAACTAAACATGAATTCACAAAAAAGAGAACTTTTCCAGGCAAGAGACACAAATAGCACACATTTTGAAGATGAGTGTGCCTCTAAAAGCAATCTCCCTGAATCCTCCTTTCTGAAGGGGCTCCATGTGCACATAAGAGCAGCCCAGAGCGAATGATACTTCAGCCAGTGTTTTGTGCACTCTCCTGAAAACATGTTACATGTGTGCACAATTGCTTATTTCTTAGCTGCAAAGGAAGAAAATCTTTTAAAGTTTACCAAAAAAAAGTGAATAAACTCAGATTAAGTGTCTTGAAGGAATCACCATACATTAAAACACTGCCTATATTACACGATTTTGAATTATCACACAATCTCAAAATGCGTAAGAGTTTATACAGCCATGAATCATTCCTGTAAGAGGTTGTGGGTTTGGGGTTTGTTTGTTTGTCATTTTTAATATAAGCAGCTTTCCTATCAGTCTTTTCTCTCTGAACCAAGTTCAGCTTGATTACATCAGACTGTTACACCAATTTTATTGAAATAAAATAACCCACTATTTGTACTTGGTGTCATCTCCGTACTCCATTTATTTCCTTTTTCTTTTGAAAGTTTCATACACCTCAAACACTAGTGCACATTACAGAAGATGTCGCGAGCCATGAAAGAAACTTTATGGTAGGGAAGTTCTACAAGTCAGTAAGATAGCATCGATTAATTAAAAACCCAAAATGCAGAAGGCTTGTCTAACTGAAATAAAAAAATCAGAGAGATTTCACCCAATTAGAGAGGACTAAAACCCTACAGTAAAATTTTTATCTAGTCTCAAAAAACACTCCTATCCTGAGAACACGCTTCCCAATTAGTGAGATTTATTAAACTGAATTACTTTGAGATAGCAATTCAGACAACTTTGGAAGATAAACTAAGTTAAATTATACTTATGTCACCATATTACTTTGTAACAAGAGTGTTAAATCACAACTTCTTTTAAGTTTTAGGGCTAAAGAAATAAACCATTTTTTAAATAACTGTCTTCAACAGGGATTCACAAAATCTTAATAATATAGTACAAAGCATCCGACTTCATTTTGAACAAGGCTGAGTAGTAACCGTTCTGTATTGCCAGGATCCTGCTGGCAAACAAAAGCCAGAGCTGCAAACTGAAATTATATTTATCTCTGTTTGGCCAGAACCAAAATGTCAAGGGTGGAACAAACTCCCGTGGATAGTAAAAGCTCATTGCAAAGCTCAATGCCTTCTACACCAACTACAGGGCACATATGGTGAACATCTCTATGCAGTAGAAATACAGAGGAGAATGTATATTAGGCATAAAATTTAGGCCCAAATTCAGTGCTCATAAATGAAATTTAAAAAAAAAAAAAACCACAAACCCAAACAAAAACCTGCTCCTTTCTCTGCCATCCACACAAAAATCATTCCCAAACACAGAACTGCAAAATGAGAATCGCAGTCAAGGAACAGTAATGACTTTGTTCAAGAGACTCTTGGAAAGCGCTCAGAAACTGGACAGTGGCATAGCACTGCTTAGAGCAGAAGAGATTCAGTAGGAAAAACACTGTGTTCAAGTTGGTCTTTCTCAATCTGCTAAAACCATGTTGCTAATCTAAAAGCCACTTAATACAGTGAAATTAAACCCCTTTATCTTAGATATTGTAATTGAGAGGGCTGAAAAAAAGATTATAGACCAACCTTATGCAACTTCTTTGCTACATTAATATGTTTATGCAAAACGGTGCTCAGCGTAGCACAGATCTAGTCAAGAACTACCAGAGGAGACAGCAGAGCTAAAAAGACACCACCAACAATGCAACAGCAAGAGTCACTTAAGAAAATGATGGCTTTGCAGCCTGTATTGCTTATACTGTCCTTTCTTGCCTTGGGAGAAGTGTTAGAGGCCACTGCCCCTCATATTCAAGGCCGTTCAGGTTTTATTTTTCTCAAAACTCTGCCTAGGAGGACAAAGATGATTAAGGCCTTTGTAATATTTTTAGAGTCACAATTTAATTTGTATCTCAGCATCATTAAGGATATATCAAATGTTTTCGTCCTAGCCCTCCCGAGAAATTGATGGTGTCAGATCATTTATTTAATCGAATAGAGCAATACTAACAATATTTAATTGTTCTGGGATAATGTCTCTCAGGTAATGATAAAATTATTATTCAAATAATATTTGTTCAAACATAATTAAAGTTCAGAGAGGTTTACTTTATCAAGATGTTTATATGGCCAGACACTATATTAACCAGAATTTAGAGTCTAAAGGCAAAACAGGCAAACATGTCAATTCCCATCAACGAGGAACACTGGCTAATCAAACTGAGGTTTTTTTGGAAGAGGAAACCTTGATATTGCCATAGAATATCATAGTACAGTCAACTTGACATAAATAAAAAGCAAGTATAGCTTGCTGCAGAAATAATATCTACACTGACAGTTATGTGCTTATTCATGCCCTAAGTTCGTACATTTTTCTTTTCAGTTATATCTTTCCTCTTATCTTCTTGCTTTTGCTCATCTCATATTTTCAACTTCATCTTTTTATCTGAAAAAAATTGAGTAATGCTTTTTATCTGGGATATATTTTACCTGGTGCAATACTTACCAAGATTTACAAAACCTGCCAATCTATACATTAATGCTTCTTAAGAGTCTTATTGAAGGAGATATAGGAAATTAAGACTATCCCAGAACAATGTCTTTTAAAAACAGAGATAATTTATACCACATCACACAAATAACAGGTGTTTATTTGGGATACTGCAAAATCCAAAGCACGTGAGACTATGCAGTCCATACATTGCAATTTGAATAGACACTTGACACACCAACTGATAATACTGCTTTATTAATAAAATACAATCTTAAAAGAGAACATGTTTAATTGCATCCTCAGTAGTATCTACTATTAAATCCACAGTGATGAATAAGTCAACTGGTATAAATGTGTATGATAAAAACCAAATTTTCAAGTTCAGCATTAATGTAGACCTGTGTTTTGCCCTGAATCTCTTAGAGCATCGCTGGTAAGCTTCACAGGCTGTGAAGAAACAAAGCTACCTATACTGTCTAAGCAGGACACAGGAGTTACTCTTCTTATAGCTAACAAAAACTTCATGAAACCAATAGCATTTCAGATTCTCATACAGCCATAACCTGTCAGCTAGAGGAGGATAGCAGTAATAATTATTCACTTCAGAAACAAGGGCACAGGCTATTCCTTTCCTGCTTGGCCTGGCTGTCACACAACCAGCCGCCATACACGACTTACACCTTCCAAGAACTGAGTCAGAGTTCACCAATCAACGTATCTGCCAAGTGTATGAAAACAATAGAAGATGTTTCAGAGCACATTTAAGAGTTATTTTTCCGCTTATTGGAAGTTACTACCTCCCTCACCTAGCTATGGAGAATTGAGAAAGCCTTTCTCAAGTCACTGCCATAGTAAAACAGTTGCAATCAGCTCATTAGAATATTTCTGTATGAAACTACAGGCTGCCCAGCTCAAGTATGTTTGTTCCCCACGTTCTTTGGCCATGAGAGCACCACAGAACCCTTTCAGCAGAAGTCATGTGCTTTCCCACCTACCTTCCCCATATAATTTTACTATGCCATAAAATACTGTCATAAGCCTGGTAGTCTTTTTAAAGGCAGCTTGTAGTCTTAATTCAGAGCATTTTTTAAAAGGTTATCAACAGAAAACGGCATGTGTGCAGCTTACACTGAAGCTAAACATCCAGGGTTTCTCAAAAACACAGGCATAAACACTAGTTGCAAATTCTCTTTTAGTGCTAGTTCCTACATATTAAACTCTCATTAGATTTTTCTATTTTTAGAGTTGTGTGGATATTAGTAGCCTATTCACCAATATGATTTGATTTGAAGTGAAGCAGTAATCAATATGCTGTTCCTAGCCTGCCTGCCTCCCCCTCCTTTGAACTTTCTAAATAGATTCATTTTTTTTTTTCTCTCCTCAAGTTTCTATTCAGACAGTCAAAAAGGATATGCTTTATCACATGGTTGGCTTTGGTGTAAAAGATTCATAAACATATTACCATATTCAGTCATAGCAACAGCCCAAAAAAAAGAGAACAAAGCGGATCTCAGTGGGAAAGGAAGCAGACAAGAGTCATGCTGTCCTTGGAGTCCAACCATGGTTACTGGCACTGCACTGAGCCAGAGCTCTGTACCTGAGCAGGGAGCTCTGCTTGGCCACAGGCCCCGGGATCCTGTAGTAAACAGCCGAGCAGTTGACACAGGAGACCTCATACCTTTGAAAGTGGAAAAGCAAAACAAAACCCAAAACACAATACTAATTTTAAAAGACCAACACATTAGAAGATTGCCTAAATATTTTCCCTTTATCTCGTTTGGTCATGCCCTTAGAGTAATTTAACCTGATAGTTTATGCATCTATAAATCAGATATTTAGTGGTCTCAACAGTCAGATGAAGCTCTCTATCCACTACTAAACCCTCAAAAATGCCTCCTGTGAGCTTAGCCAAATGATGCTAGCCTAATTACAACTTCCACACAGTGAGTTATTATTCTATACTGTATTGCATGTTGAAAAAACATTTTCCAGATACTCTTTCTAACTAAACAGACTGACAAACAAATTCACTTTCTGTAGTCTGTTACTTGACAAGTTTGAGAATCACACAAATAGAACCACAGCTCTTTCACAAGCCAGTGGTGCCAACAGTTCCTCAAGCAAGCCCCACTCTTTCTGTCAAGTGCTGCTCTTTGCTCATCCATGAAGTCTGTCATGCCTTGACTTCAATTCCATTATTTCTAAGGAATGTTTTTACCCATTACCTCACTGAAAATTACACAATGTACGTCCAGGTTTTACAATTACAGCAAAGTCCAAAAATTCAAGAGCCACACGGATAGTGGTTATGTCAGATAGCGGAGACTCCCTTCCCAGAACAACTTGTATTTGCTGCTGCGTCAAGAAGCATTTGCTGATACAACTTTGAATTCTGAGAAATAGAAGGGTGCCCAAAGAACTATAGTGCAACCTGAAACAGAAACTACTTCATCTTATGCCCTCTAGTTCTTGGTACGCATGTTACAATCAAAGCAGACTACCTGCAGGTAAGCAAGTGGAAGGAACAGGTTAGAGGTGTCATCATCTATACACAGGCGTAACATGCACCAACCTAGCGGCAGTTCAGATTTTGGTTCTGGAGTACTACCTATTTTCCAAAGCTGAGAGAAGTACCTGCTACAAGCATGAAGACTGGACAAAAATATAGTTTAAAAACTAGCTCTGTCAGAATTAACACTGCTTACAATAAAACAAAAAGTTGAAGGAAAAAAAAAACCGGAGGCAGGTAGTCAACTACAACCAAGAACACTCAACATTTCAGCAACTCAGAGTGGTCTGAATGGCTTATATTCTGTGTCAGCTAAGGAGGGAGCTTGTAGATTTGCAAACATTCATTAAATGCTTTGGGAAACTTTAATGAGTTGCAGCGATTTGCACAGGCCAAAAACCTTCCCTGCGACAGAAACAGAACATGAATGCAAGGAACTCCGCACCCCTCCCCCACACTGAAGAGCAAATGACAAGCCACCTCTCTAATTGATCTGCTCTCCAAATCCAGATCTTAAAAGTCTGCCTCTACATATGACTCTGGTACTAATCAGGCAACACCGCAACATTTTAAATTTATGGAATAAACTGATGTAGATAATTATTCATCCCATTTGGTCTGTAGGCTTTTTACTTACTTTAGATTATCTTGCTTGTTCATTTACTGCTTTAACAGGGGCGTTATAAAACTAAAGGTCAGTACAGAAATAAATACACCAGGTGTTATGTTCCTCTGTGTAATTTAACACTATTCAGACAATAGTCATAAAGCCCAAAAGCAAAAGATACAGTAGAAATTACTGAAAAAGCCTGTTAGGGCTCTCTGCTAGCTGAAAAAGAGACTCACCAAAATAAAAGAAGCTATATGTTCAAACATTTTCAGATGCATTTAGCCACAGATACTAGGACCACTATAGTATTTCCATATAACAATTCTTAAGCAAATTCCACAGAATCATAGAATCGTTTGGGTTGGAAGGGACCTTAAAAGATCATCTATTTCCAACCCCCCTGCCTACAACATAGCGTAACAGAATAAATAAGTAGAGTAGTAAAAACAAATATGTGTCTTTATTTAGGTGTTCTGCTCCTCACAGTGTGACACAGATGATGCTTAGTTTCTGCTACTGACTTCCCAATATGGGTTTTAAAAGATTCATGCACAATGCTGTGCATGCATTCCTGTGTAGCACAGAGCTGCAGTTGGGGCTCAGAGTGTAAATAGCTTAAGACAGTTATGATGTGGTGTAATAAAAAATTTATACCATTTTAACACTGCTTTTCAAATTCTCTGGATGGCTTCTGGGTCACATGAGGTAAGAGATAAGAAAAGTTCTTACAATGTTTAAAATATCACAGTATTACCATATCTGATTACCTAAAGTATTAGGGTTGAAACTTGTGTCAGAATCGATGACAAGTTTTCATAAGGTTTTAGTATTATCTGTAAAACTCTTCATGGAAATACCTGCTGGAAAGAATGTTCCAGAAGGTATATGGTTTCAGTACAAGCAGCAACAACACTGTAGGCACTGTGTAAGTTTTAACCCAACCAGAGAAATTTTGTTACAGCCTAGAATGCTAAGACCAAACTACAAGCACTTGCCTTGCTGTCAGACAAAATCTCACAGGGCAACTACAAGAAAATCTAACCAATTCAGCAGATGCGCTAGCAGACTGCTCATGTAAGACACTCTTACATGTGAATGTACGTAAAATCACTACCTACACACTTGGCAGACTGCCCACGTCCCTTAGGGTGAGCAAGTCTAGCAAGGTAAAAATATTTTTCAAGTTATCAGAGTTGGTGTATTATGCCTTTCTGATCACCTTCTCGAGTTGTCATTGGTATCTAGAACTACCAGCTATAGCTTCTACTATTAACAGTCTCTGGCACAACCTGCCAGAATGATTTGAGCTGTACTTCTGACCTGTGAAGAGGCAAATTCTAGGAAAACTCCACTAGTCACAAGAGAAGCCCAGGTGAGAAACTGTATCTCAAAGCTTGCATTGAGATAGTCACGCCAGTTGTACTCAATGATCTGTTCCATAGGAATTTGCCTTTCTCCCTCCACCCAGAGCACGCAGGCACTGGTGGGCAATACGAGCCAGAGATGAAAAGAACAAGACCTAATCAGCCCATTGTTCTTTCAAACCAATCACGAGTTGGAAGTACTAAAACATGATCTATTTATTTCCCTTTTGGTCAGGGTTGCCTCATGAGCCTGCTGAGCACGTGTTCGTAAGATGAAGATTCTGTGATCTTCCACCCACAGAAGAGCAAGTGTCACAACTGCTTTTATTGTTGAAACATTTAAGGACTCCTCTTAGACCAAAAATAAACAAAGTGTATCTGACAACCACAGGCACTTGATCTGTGCTTACATTTAGATGCCACATAGCTCCTGCAGCGGCCTCAGGTGAAATTTCATCCTCAGTCTGATACCACACCATCTGACACCTTGCACACAGTGATTCTGCTACCTGCAAATCATAACCTAAGCTCTTATGTCTTCACTTTCTCTCATCCACAGCGTGGCTGGCATCCATGAATGATGATGGCAGCCACTTTGGCAGATGGAAGCTGAACCAGTCGCTATTTTGGATGAAGCAGGAAGGCCTGGAATTTTCCTGAGCATTAAGCTCAGGGAGGACACTGCAGGACCTGTTCTGCTCCTTTCTGGAGGATGCCACATACAGGGACTTGGCTTCGAATCACAGCTTACCGGTTAAGCACAAGTTCATGAGTTCTACTAGCCTGAGCAGAAGCTCATGCAAGTTTCTGCCCAACATGAGCTCAGGCTTTTCCCTTTACCACTTCCCACCTCTTCCTTTATCTCTAGATACCTTTTTGTGAACTCTTCTGTTCTCAGTTCCTTCTCTGTCACTGCTTCCCGCCCATTCTTCTATCTACATACTTTATAATAGGTGGGTACCTTCCCCTAACTCGGAGCTTCTGCAGGATCTACCTAGTCCCCAAAATCTCCTGACTCGATTTACATTTTTCTCATCTTTGAGCCAAGAAGTCTTGAAGCTAGGATCTAGCTTTGTAACATTTATAACAGAAGCATATAATTTGTCATGAGTAGTACAACTTCCTGTAAATCATATCAGTATCTACTCACATTAGGAAATATGAAGAAAATAATCTCACTATCCAAGCACAATCTTTCTGCTCGGTCATTCTCAATCTCTCAAAAGATGCCTGATCAAATGTACAGATGTTCTTTAGCTTGCAAACTTCACAAAGAAAGCAACAGCAGCGTTAAAATCAAGGAGTCTAACAGTAAGTTAACAGCAGCAGTACGATGCAGCTGCAGAACTAAGATGAATGCAGAGTAAGCAGCCCTGTAAGCCACGTAACAAGCTCTGACACTCAGCCTTCCCCATCTGCCTGCCAGCACCTGGAAGAAACGTTTTCCTCCCTAGTCTCTTGTGTATGTGCCTTCACTTCTGAGAAGTACCAAAAAAAAAGTGAAAAGGTTCATACATAAAAAAAGCCAAAACCCAAACAAACGTAGGCCAATACTGAAAGTTTAAGTGATAATTTCTTACTGGCCATAATCTACTCATGAGGCTACCTAGGCTGCCACTCGCCTGTCAAGCAAAAACATCTGCTTTAAAACCTACCATGGCACTGTACTGTAGATACTGCTTGAGGGGGAGATAAAAAAAATATACTTCCCCATTTTTTTTAGCTACTTTTTTTTTAAGCTTACAGCAATTAAGAGAATAAATTAAAGCTCTGTGTTATCTATATAATGAAAAGAATTACCAACATCTTGTCATCTCTCTTGTGCCGCTCAAATAACAAAGATTAGGCAGATGGCAAGTAATACTTCAAAAGCACTTCTAACTGACTGAAACAAAGCTGTGATTCTAAAAAACCTAAAAGAGAACTAAGGCAGGTAGTCTGAAGCCTTTGTACTAAGGCAAATGTCACTGGTTCGCATGAGATGCACTTAGCCAGTCATTTCCCGGCGTCTTTTTCCTGTTATTTCACATGCTTTAAAATCTACTTTCCTGAAGAGTTCAGTCCCTCATTCTCCAGGGATTTCTTTGCAGTGACTTCATGCCAGTCCACTAACGAGGGCACTGATGTCACCATCTGTTGCCAGAGGAATCAATTCAGGTGCAAAGTGTATGATGACTTCACTGCAGAAATCAATGAGGAAGAAATACTCCATCAAAGATTAATCATACGTATAGTCATATGTGTCTTCAGCACCAGGCATGGGGAAAGAAATAAGTTGATAAGCAAGTCTTGCAGATAAGATTGTTCATCATGGAAGTTACAGTTGGGTTCTAGGCTCTCTTCAGCTTCGACACGTTCAAACGCACAGCTCCAAGGAAGACACCCCAACCACCAAACTGAGAGCTGACAATGGCATTCCTCTGCCTTTCCTGAGGAGCTCAGGCCACCAGACCCTGAGATTTATGGAGAGGTTACAAAAGAGTAGGGCAGTGAGGACATGCCCCAGCAAGGGGAAAACTGTCCTCACACCACAGACACGTTTTGAAGAAACGTGCTGTCACTGAAAGAAGGCACGCTAGCATGTTGCTTTGTGTTCTTATGCTTGTTCTTGTGATTCTTCAACAGGGAACTTGTTGCCCTGAGTCTCTCCAGTGCCTGGGCCAACCTGCCTTGGGAGGCACAGAGGCCTTGATCACGCTGCACCCCTTAAAGACAGGCTCACAAGCTTCTCAAAGAGGATGGTGGGGGATACACAAGGCATCCAACAGACTCCTTTCCTCCTCAGTTCAGCAGCAGCTTACTCATGCTGCACTATTTCTATGAAACCTGTCCTGTAAAACTGTATTTTGAACCATTTTTTCAGTACACTGTTAATCAGCAGGACTTGAGCAACACATCTGTCCTATTAAAAGAGCAATTATGCTGTAATGTTTCCCACCAACCATGACCTGAATGGAGCTTACCAAAAAACTACGTCTATCACTACTTAATATTGACAGGAATAACTTGAATAATGCTATTGCATTCAAGCCAGAGTGATTAAATCTACCGCAGGCAGAACCCAATTACCATGCACTGTTCTTACCTCTTCGGTAAATGTGTAACACAAGTAATGCCATCTAGTTACCTCTAAAATCACAGTAGGCTGGAATTGGCTTGTAGACCTAAATAATTCACCACTGAAGAGAGGTGATTGCACTCCAGTTTGAAATCAAGCCACGAGAGCCTGTCACTGCTGAGACTCCCCTGTGCACATTTTCTAACTCAAGAACCCCAAGTTGTTGGTTACAACAACTTTGTTATGCCTGGACACTCATAATTTTAAAACCCTACTGATTTTATTTTTTTTCTAGTAAATATACTCATGAAAGAGACTTCCATCAGCTAGTCAGAGGACAGCAAATACCAGCACAAAATAGCTTACATTCATTCAAACATGTTCTTGGACAATCCTACTCTGTCTGTCAGGTATTAGAAAAGGTAATAGGAAAATTCTGGAAAAAAAAAATTCTCTATGAATTGAAGCTTGAGTTCTTCAGATGATGAGTCTTAATATGGATGTCTGAAGTTTGGCAAGCAAAAATTGAATCAGAGTTAAAAAGTTACCTGAAATACCCAGCCTCATATGCAGCAAAGCCAAACACTTATTAAAAGTCAGATTTTATTTTTTTTAATGAAAATGTAGACAAGATGTTAAACAATTAACACTTGGTAAGATACTATGCAACAATCCATTCCTATAAAAAAAAGCAACATTTGCTAATTTTTTTTTTTTTTATGAAGGCCATGATTTTCTTGCTTCAGTGCTCACAAAAATGAAATATTCATGTCATGGGCAGGAATGAAGCACAATGAAAACCCCCAGAGCTCTGTCAAGACACCTAGATAGAGAGTTTCAGAAGCAGCAACCAGAGCTACTTCAGTAAAGACCCATCTTCCAGCTAAGAAGTGCAGAAAGGCATTCCAAATATTTCACCAACATCAATTGCTTTTTGTGGTCACAAGCATGAACAAAATCCTGACTCCCCAAAATTTTTCAGGAACATCACGGTACTATACACCTGAAAATGCTAAACCACTGTCAAACAGAATTAAGTGTGCCAAAAAAACAAACCACGACACAGCAATGAACACGCTGTATTCTTGGAGAGAGAATTCAAAATGTAGCTTGACAAGAATATTCTATTTATCCCCTGCCACATGAAGCATGTGCCCAAATTTAGTCTTCTGTGAATCGTAATTTAACTCATGGAAAATGAACGGGGAAAAACAAACAGGCAAGCAAGCAAACAAACCCAACAATTGTTTAAAACTAAAAACTAAGATTTTAGTTTCCAGTAACAAATGCAACCACAGAAATAGTCAAAAAGAAGAAAAGGAAGCAGCCGCCTTCTAAAATTCCAGTGACACATTCTACGCGTAACAAGACAACCTCCTCCTGTGGCACTTGTTCTCAGTGAAGGGAGACATCACAATGCAGTGGCCACAAGAATAACTGTGCACACAGGCACACCATCTCATTTGGAAGATGCGCCTTCCTTCACAGTGGTTTCTCTGGCCACTTATTTGCTGCCAAGAGCAGCCACAGCCAGCTGGGATGGCGTGTTCCAATCAAACTTGCCTTCCCAATGCTGCTACGGAGCTCCCTCTGACAGGCCCGTTTTATATTTCTACACTCCAACACGACACACTGAAGGTGCCAGGGCACCTTCACCCCAGCATTTAGGGCAGATCATTAATAGAGCTTTCATTATTAACACACTTGTGTCAATTCATCACTACCCTCTGTAGGGCAGAGGGCTACAGGGAACACGTATTCCAGTCTAACACCATTAAGCAAAATTAAGGCTTACCCATCACTAAATGGATTGGATTGTTAGCTAAGCAGTTTAACATCATAATTTCATTTGAACTGAGATACAAGTGTGCATATATTCCTCTGTGGGGGAAAGCACAAGAGGGGACCTGGCAGTTCTCTACAACAAAGACAATTTTGAAAGCGTTCCATAATGCAAAGTTATCCACCAGCTCTTGAAAATTTGAGCCTTAGCTCAGCCTGAATAGCAGTGTGGAAGTACTGCTGTGTTGCTGGGGACAGTTGATAGTGAAGAAGTGTCAGGGACAGTCTGCGGTATAATCCCCCACAATCCAGCAGAAGCATTAGCTCAGCAAAACCAATGAAGTGCAGTATATATGAACCTTAAACTCATTTCCCACAGCAACATCAGCAATATCATCCCAGATCCCCTCAGTCCCCACACCTTAACACCTTCAGATTCTCTTAAGTCCCCAAAATGCTATAGAATATTTTCTGCTTCCTCTTGTGTCCTTAATTTTCCTTTATAATGGCTCCAACTTCATTACTGTCCCTTGCATAACCTTTCCCTCTGCCTGGCAGGTGAGCGAGAGCATATTCTGTGGATAATCTCAATCTATCTGCCTACTGACAGACGATCAGGCCAGCCAGTGGATAACTGGCAAACTGTGCCCGACTTCCACTCCCTACGAGAACGGGTAAGTACCTGGTGAGGACACATAAAAACGGTTTTTCACAAGATGTCTGGCCTCATTATCTTTGAGGTCACTAGTCTCCTGTCACATTTATTAGACAGAATACATTGACTTCAACAGACCTGAATGATGCAAAAGCCTCAGGAAAAATGTAAAATAATTTCCAGGACAGAAACAAAGGACTTAAAGGAAATTCCTGGCTCCTAACATTGAAGTTACACACATAAATTTCTCAGGCTTCCTTTCAAAAGGTGTCATGTATTTTTTCTGCTACTCAAATTTGGAAAGTAATTTCAGAACTTTATTATTCCCATGAATAAAAATTTTATCTTGATTTACTACCTTTACTTGCAGTCAGATCTTCCTCTTGTACACCAAACTTGATTTCAACCATTGCCCCTAGTTATTGGTGCATAGGTGCAGGATGACATAACATTAAATGAAAATTAATTTAGTAGTAGAAACTTCCTCCCTCTCCTTAAAGGAAAATTATACCAGATGTTTTGCAAGATTATTAACCTTCTCTAACCCCAACTCTCTTCTGTTTCTCTATTCCATGGGAAATCTCCACACACTTTTTAGCATGTGGCACTATAGCAAGACCAACTCAGGGCCACGCTCATCTTCTAAGAACAGGGAATTCAGCACATGTGATGTTTACCTTTGCTAAGGTAAGAGGACCACATTAACCGGCAGGATCCATCACTGGTTAAAACAAAAGTTAAATTTAATTTCCTATTTAACTAAAGACTTGGATGTAAAGTCTTTCATGATTCTCTCCTTGAAAATTTGCTCAGAGATCTATTCACTTTAAAGCCTTCCACATGACTCAGGTTATACTAAGGCCTTCATTTGCTTGGAGTATTTCTTTCTCTTCTATGAAGAGGTCCTACACTTCCTATTCTTCTGAAGTGGGGTTAGTCCTGCTAACCCCTTGCAGTTTTCTCTCCAGCACAAAGACTGGAGACAAAGTCCATGTTTTACTTTCACCTTGATTACAAGTACCTCTCATTTCTACACAGTCACTGGGACTTGCACAGATAGCAGGGGTTCTTTGTTATCCAATCCAAGTACTGTGCGCACCACAACCACCATAGGCAATTCAATTTATGAGACTTCTGGCTAAAGTCATGGTGTCACATGCAAAAGTAGGAGCAATATAGACACTGAAATACTTATGTTTCAAATAAAAATAATTAATGCATGTTGATGTTGTAATTCATACGAGCCTCTTTTGGGATTTAATGGCCATGTCCTGAGCCAACAGCAATAAAATTCTTTTTTCTTATGGTAGCTCACAGATGAACAGTGATTAAGAGCAACTTCCTAATCTTCATAGCCCTTGCCCCTATTCTTTAAACTTTGTCCTTTCATAATGAAGTTGATAAACTACAATTTCTACATTTTTTCCCAGAGATAGAAAACTGAAAGAATTTATGTGAAATACAGCTCTCAGAAGAAAAAAAGAAAAATAACAACATTCCATGCATTTCACATGGTGTACTTTTTTTTTTTTTTACCACAAACAAAACACTGGAGGCAAAGATCAGCCAGATTTTCTAAGATACGGTACTGACCCTTCAGTTCTGTTTGTGCTCTTTTTTCTAAAAGGAAAGGAAACTTTAAATACATAAAATACAGAAAGGGTATAAATATTTTTTTAACTATTTTGTACATGCATATATGTGTTTGCATGTATACATGTATGAAAAAACACAACGCGGCATATATTACAGTAATAAAATTATATCCGCATCTCTGCTCTGGTGAAACCCAGCTAGAGTGCTGCATCCAGCTCTGGTGCCCTCAACCTCAGCAGGATATCAACCAGTTGGAACGAGTCCAGAGGAGGCCAGGAAGATGCCAAGAGGGCTGGAGCACCTCTGCTATGGGGACAGGCTGAGAGAGTTGGGCTTGTTCAGCCTGGAGAAGAGAAGGCTCTGGGGAGACCTTATTGCAGCCTTCCAGTACCTGAAGGGGCTACAAGGAAGCTGGGGGGGACTTTTTACAAGGGCCTGTAGTGACAGGAGAAGGGGTAACGGGTTTAAATTGGAAGCAGGGAGATTTAGATTGGATATCAGGAAGAAGTTCTTCATGGAGAGGGTGATGAGGCACTGGAACAGGTTGCCCAGAGAAGCTGTGGATGCCCCATCCCTGGAAGTGTTCAAGGCCAGGCTGGATGAGGCTTTGAGCAACCTGGTCTAGTGGAAGGTGTCCCTGCCCATGGCAGGGGGGTTGGAACTGGATGGTCTGTAAGGTCCCTTCCAACCCAAACCATTCTGTGATTCTATGATTCTATGATTTTCTCCAAACACAAACCACTTCAAGCCTAAAACTGTTACTGCTGAAAATACATATTTGTTGCAAACCTGTCATTTTAAATTAATGTGTAGCAATTAGGAAACTTCATTTGGCACCTGCAAAAGTAATACCTTGCATACCAAGAAGATGGAGTTCTGAGTCCATTTAGGAAAAAGTTATCTTGAGAGTGCCATGTTGCAAGAACACGTCTTGACTTTAAAGAGATTTAGACAGTAGACACAGTCCATTATTTTGGTGGGAACAGGGGGATGACTGGACATAATTCATAATAAGCAGATAAGTGTGTCTTCTGTGAAGTTCAAATATAGCATCACAATATTTTCATTGTTCATTTGTTCACTTCTGAAAAAAGTACACAGAACTGATACAGAATATGTAACATACTTAGAATTTCAAATAATGCATGAGCATCATCTTCAGTCATTCTCCCTTTTTAAAATGACAAAGGGCTGAATAAACAATGCAAAGCCTGCTCAGGCAGAAGAAAGCTGAGCACAGTGTCAGCCTAAGGAATACTTCTGGGCATTCAACATTCAGAAAAGCAAGCACATCTGCTGTGATAATGCTGAGAGTTTTGTGTATTTGGAAATGAGCTGTTGAATTGAGGACAATATGTGCCTCTGTTAGCATGACCTTCTCCTAAATCTTACTGCTATTGCAAAGATAATGACAACAGATAGACGTGTCTGCCCCAGGAGGAAAAGACATTTCAGAGAATCAAAAGTCTCAAAGCACTCAGAACTGAATCTTCCCAGTATCATAGCATTGGATTATACCAGGAACTACTCTTCTAAAAATAAAGCTACCCCAAATGTAGCAAAGAATAATTACTACAGGAAATAAGGGTGTTGCTTCATGTGTTGGCTAGTAAAATATATGGCAAGTTCACTGCCCCTTACATGTAAATTTCACAAATTCAGCTCAAATACTACACTTCCAGGTTAATTCTAACTCTCCAGCATTAAAACACACTGATATGGTTATTTGGTATATTAAGACATGAGGTTGTTCAAAATCATCATGGAATTAGAATTCCTTCCAATTTTCAATTCACTAACCCTACTTTAATAAAAGTATGCATTCATCAGTTCATGAGCCTGATGGTTTAGCCCTACATAGAAACATACAGTGAGAAACTTTAAACAAGTATTCAGACCCAGCTATTAAAACTTTGTCTCTAGTGAGACCATGAGTAGTTCACACCCCTAAAATTAGCAAGCTACACTGGCTGTAACCAGAGACAAAAATTTCTTCTTAAAAATAGAAATTAAAGACTATTGCAGTGTGCAGGGGATATTAATAATATGAATTTAACTCTATGTGACATTTTAAAGCTATCTTACTAGGCAGTCTACGTGTTAATTTTAGCCCTTCATTCTCCTACAATCAGACATAAATGCTATTAAAAAAAAACCCCAAACAAACAAAGAAACTCAAACACGTATGAGGGCTCAGTTTTACACAAAGTTACTTTCTTCACATAATTATGCAAATTTTAACCCAAGCCCTCAGTTTGGATTTCAGTTTCTGTATTAACAACTTCAGTGCAAGTGAATTCCATCAGCATCTGTAATAATGGTATAAGGCTGAACAACCTTTGATTTCTCATTCCTAGAGGAAGGCAAAGTGAGGGAAAGCAGCAAGATAAGCTATGTGTCTGCAGGAACAGGGACCAGTGCTGCTACTCCTTATGCACTGTCAGTCACAAGCAAGCAGGCACAAATATTAACTAAACAGTTACACTTGAGGAATGACGAGCATCAGACCCAAATTTCCTTAGCTTAGACACTGATTTGAGCTTGTAGATAAAGAGCAGAAATTTCCTCTTTTCTCCCAGCTCCCTCCTTTCCTCCATTTTCTTCAAAATTTCCATTCAGGAACAGCAAAAGCAATCATATGCTGAAGATTACAGGGCACATTCTCAAAAGACGACATGACAGTTTGGGCAATCCACTGAGGGATCATGCTGAAGAAGCACTTACAATTGGAACTAATGCATTCTTACTCTGAAGATTGGAATAGAGGAAATTAGAAGATCATCATAAAGACTGGAAGTTTCTAAGGAATTAGTACACAGAATTGTCTGTCTCTGGAATGCCAAGATTTATGCAAGTTACATGATGTATTTTCTCAGACACCCTCTAGTTTGGGCCTCTGTTGGAGCCATCAAGTACGAATTCTATATGTGCTTTGATTCAACAGCAGTGCTCCAAGACAGTCTTTCCACCTCAAACTTCATCCTTCTTTGCCCTTCTACCCCTGCACTAGACAGACTCCTTTTTCAGCCGCACCGACTTTACAAAAAGAACATGACAGCACTAATATTTGCCGCTGTCTGGGCATAATGTAGTCTCATATACATAACACCCAAGAGTGACATTGAAAACTTACCACACAGCACTTCCTGCCAAGATGCAAAGACTTGCTGCATATGCTTAAACACTACACAACTTTACATCCTAGCCTTAGAAAACCAGATTCCTACTCCTTCGGGATGATTCATTTTAACTGGCAGAACCTTCCAAAAAGGTTAAGGTAGACTGAGGTCTTACAGAAAAATGAGGAACAATAAACTGTCCAATATGTCCCATCATCACACCTTTTGCTGTAGATTAGGCAAGGCCAACATGAACTCCTTAAACCAAGAGAAAAATGCACTGAAAAAAATAGCTGACTTCAAACCCAAAGTAAAGCCATATATACGGAAAGAAACAAGTTCAACCACACTTTCCAATTCCACGTTCTAAAAATTCCTACAGAAATTTCTGCCTTGGGTTTTTAAAAACCAAGTTCTGAATTTCTGAACTTTGTGATGCCTACTTTGGTGAATGTCTTTTTTGTTTTTTTCATCAGCAACACATATAACAAGACAACTGTGGCTGTGCTCCCAGTTCCTATCACTAGAGGTGTGGTTTAAGTGGTGGACTTAGTAACAGTTGGATTTGATGACCTTAAAGGTCTTTTCCAACCTAAAGATTCAAATTAAAAAAAACAAATGAACAAACAACCCCACACACTAAAAGCTTGTCTCTTTCTGACTACTTACTGACATGCTCTAAGTTAAGAAATGCCTGTTTTCAATAATGAAATGGCTACAAATAGCATCTGCAGAAGGCCTAATCCTGCACCACTGAAATTACCCGGTGTTGCTGCTGATTTATCCAAGAGGACACAGCTGAACACCCTGGTAGTGGTTTCACCTGCCTGCAGCCTCAAGTCTCCCACAAAACAACACATGGAAGTCAGAACCAGTCTAATTCCAATTCAATGCACCACTAACAAAGTGCAAACCACTGCCAAACTTAACATTATCACAAGCACATGCTGCTACCAAAAGTAAAAAGAGCCCTACAGGTTTACAGAAGCAGTATTTTATTTTCTTGCAGTAGTAGTAAGGTACACATAAGACTACTCTCCTTCTTTCCAAGTCACACACTGGTATTTTTTCACCTTTCTTCTTTTATAAACAAAAAAAAGCAACCCTTCCACAATTTCATTCTGGCTTAACTACAGAGAAAAATAATGCATTTCTGTACAGTATTACAGAGTGCTCCTGCTGCGTGTAATCATAACTGAGCCAAGAGAGAGAGAAGAGGGGAAAGGTAACATCCTGTACTGCCAAATTTCTGAGCCACCAGAGATCAATGGGTTCTGTACATAATGGCAAAGCTGGCAAAAGAGATACAAAAAAAAAGTTTTCCTAAAACAGTACAGTTATGCATAAGTGAAATGAAGATTCAGTAATATTAAGAATGCACAGTGCAAGAGGGAAAGCCAGAAAAGCCTTTTGCTTGTCTGCCTAATAAAAGGAACTTCTAGTCCCACTCAAGAGTGAAGTCAATTTGGCAGACGTACCTAGATATTCAGTACATACATCTAGGTCTAAAATGCATGAAAAATAGTGAAACTTGCATCTTTTCTGCAGTGACTGCAACATTCACTGCTACACAGCTATTTAGAGTGGATTTAGTCTCACCCAGATTCAGATGCTCACCATTATGTGATTTAGTTTAAGTTTTAAGCTTCTACCAAATCATCAGAGATCAGACAGATCATCTGCAAAGCTGTACTCCTCTCAGCTACAGAGGGTGCCCTACACAGCTATCGTACGAGCAGATGCCCAATTTCAAACAGTTACGTAAGACTTAGACAATTTTTGGGGGAAAAAAAACACACACCTACGGCAGATAGTCTGAAAAGCCTGCCTGATGTGGAAAGTAGGAACGTGCATCCGCTGCGTATTTTTAGATCTCCACAAAAAAGTCAGAGGTTGGGTTTATTTCTAAAGTCCATCCTGATGGGTGACTCTGAAATATGTACCCTTTGCAGTATTTATCCCCTCCCCTGCACTCAGTGGGAGAAATCATATTCTCTTCAGAAAGGTTAAATTACTCCAATCCTTACACATGGGCTGGGAGCTGCCACTGTAGCCTGAACCCATGTCAGCAGAGCCTCAGGCCAATGCTGTCACCACTGCTCTAGACTTCATTTCAAAACACAGATAAGCAAATCACTGATCTTCAACCTTCTCTGACATTAACTGCCACACCGCATAATGGCACACAGCACACAAAGATTATTCTAGTTGACTCTCTCAAGTCCAAACAAGAATAACTGAAACAAGGGCTTGGCTATTTGTTCCAAAACACCGCAAGTGGGTGTATTTTCACTGCAAGAGTACTTCTTCAAAATCAGAGAGCAGTTTGCACATATGCTACAGTGCAATGTATGTATTCACTAGTAAATGCACACCTAAGGTATGCATGAAAATTGGCAAACGTTTTCTGAAAGAACCATCTGTAAGCACCTGGGCTCAAAGCCCAGCTTCCCAAACCTAAAAGAAAATCATGGCTTCTGGGCATCAACAAATCGCAAACAAAAGCTTGACACCAAGTTTTATGAATGGCACTAGAGATTCCACTTGATCACTTTCAGGCTAAGCTTTGTCAGTTCATGTTTACTCATTCTCTGAATATTTACCTGCAATCCAAGACCTTCCAGCTGCCTGGTAGAAAGACAGAAGTTGTTCCTTGGAAGCAAATAAAACCCACATAGAAAAGAAAGATGCATCTTTTTTCTACATTGTTATACTGCAAGACACAATGATGCCCCTCAGGTAGAAATCCATATGAAGCCAGTTTCATAAGTATCAGAAACAGAAGATTTGCTCAATAGGATCTCTCTGTGCACTAGAGGGAATACCATAGGAATTAATACTGGAAAGACACAGTGGAATGCACCAATAATGGCACACCTCCTCTACCAGTAAAAAGAAGCATTTAGCTCTCAAAACAGTATGCTGCTTGGTGCTTCCCAAGACAAATTACTTAGGATCACATCCATACAGTTTATGAGAACAAGTCATGCAAGGGCCAACACAGACAGCCTCAGAATTTCTTCATATACCTACTGGCAAACAGAGGATAAACTCCCACTGATTATCAAAGACTTCCTCATGATTTTCACTCTTCTTAAATCTCCCTCAGGTGTGGTTAAGAAATGCTTTCATTCTCCCTCATCCCCCAGCCTTCCCATGCCCCTGGTACAAAGGTCTACAAAAACCAACCCACTTGGCACAGAGAGAGGATATTCTGGCACAGATCACAGGTCCTCATCAGGGCCAGCAGCACCTGCTTGTGGTGATGCTGTGTATCAGAAGGGCCCGAGTGTCACCCATTGCTTGAGTTCATGTGTGAAGAAGGGGTTGTACTGTAGAGACCTTCACAAAAAGCTGAGCAGGACAACTTAAGAGCATGGCAAATTCACTGCTAACCTTGTGGACATGTTTTAGCACAACAGGAGTCTGGCAGCCACTGAATCAGTCTGCTGCCATTCACTACCTGGCTTTAAAAGAGACTCCTAAATATCCCTTTAACTCCTACCATAGAGGCAGGCTGTCATCCTTCTTTTGTTCATCAAAACTGAAGTTGTGTAATTTGCTCCAAAAACGGACGGGTTACATGTGACAAAATGCAACCAGATTTCTTCCTTAAGATATGGGGGCAGGGGGAATGAACAAAGATAACCACTTCTTCTAGGTGTAGGAGAGAAGAGGGAAGAATGAAATCAGAAACCTGATGGTGTGAAGAGATACTTTGCTGATCCGACCACAGATATCATGACACAGAATTGTGTTATTCCTGCCAAAACTTAATAGTAAACCAAAGATTCCTAACATAGTAAGAGCCACATGCACCTGTATTATGCACATGCATCTGTAACTGGAGTAATACCAAGTATTGAAGCATTTTATTTTCAAGTCATCCCTGTGGAGTCAAGAAGGGAAGCAAGAAAATTACACCTGGCTTCTGGCATAAATTTTTAGTCTGATTCTAGCCAGTCCAATTTTTCACGCTTGCTTCAATACACTGTTTGTACTTAAGAAGTTACTTAAGTAACTTAAACAGTTACTTACACTGTTACTAAGAAGAATCTGCAAAGAAAAAAGAAAGCCAGATATATAATTCAGTAAGTGCAGTCAAGTATATTTTACCAGACCAAAGAGAATCCAAAGGCATGTGACACAGGATGCATCCTCTTCATAACCCAATGTATGAAGACATTGTTGGTAAACAGTAGAATTGAGACAAGTATGAGAAGAGAGGGTTCCAAAAGTTGGAATTTAACAAAGCTTTCCTTCAACAAAATACCTTAAAAAGTTGTACATTGCTCCTGTGATACATTTCTTGCCTATAATTTTTACTCTATTAGTCCCTCTCCCACTAAAAATATTTTATTACCTTTTCTTCTTTGACTCCTTTTTTTTTGTGTGCCACAGACCAAAACACCATTTCTGTCCTTTCTTGCTTACTATAATTTTCAGATTTGAACTCATGTTTCTTCTAGGCTTACAGAAGACAATGATAATTTATTTTATAATAATAAGATAGTATATTGACACTGGTATGATACTATTGACACAGATAATTCGGTGTCCACATGCAGCACAAATAATCAAAGCATGGATTCAAAGGCTGCGGAGCATGAGAAGTCCCACCTCTATTCTTCTTTCCGTCATGTGGTCCCTACTATCTTTGTTATTGCCCTGACCATGCCCAAAAGCCGCTAAGAGCTGCCCACATGCTTCCCCCACCCCTCAGTCCTGGGACAGGGCGTGAGGAAGCCTGGCACTGAGAGGGGTGCAGAATCTGTGAGCACAATATGACCACAGTGGGGGTGAAGGAGCCCCATACTAGGGTTCTGTTAACGGACTTCATACAAGACAGCTCCGAGCAGCTTGGGAAAGCTGACAACAATGCTGCACACTGGAGGACCTGCTGTGAATGAGTGCTTCTTCTTAAAAAGAGTTCCTCACACCTGATGCAGGCAAGTTTCACTCAACAAGATCAGTTCATTTAGTTTTTCTAACATTAAATGTCTCTGAGACTAGCACAGGGTTTGATCCCACTCATTCCCAAAGCTTCCACCCTTCCTTGCAGCTCTCTGCAGGTTCCAGCCAAAGCTTCCTGTGTACTGTGCTCCAAAAAACAGTCATAGACCACTGGAGTCCAAACAGCCACCTCCTGTTTGATTTAAATTTCTCGCCCAGGGGGTGAGGAGGAAGCAGTGTATCTCTGGAAGTCCTCAGCACTACTGCAGTACACTATGATACTAAACTGTACTGCCCTGAACTAGGAAAATGTTAAGAGCCTGTTCTAATTGGTCTGTCAGTTTGATCTTTGGGCGTCACTCACCTGTACAAACATGCTGGTATAAAGCAGCACATTTTCTGCATATTTATATGATTTTGCATTTGAACAATGAGCACTAGGTTAATTGTAATTTCTGTATTACATGTGCTGGAATAACTGAGAATAAAAGGAGTGAATGCTGTAAAACCAGAGAAACTTGCTACATCAACTTACCCTAACAAGGCCTCTCTTGAGGTCACAGTAACTCTCGCAGTGCAGCACTGGAAGCTCACTTCAAAATTCACTTAGATTTACAAACTAATAACCTACAGACCCCAAAGCACCGACTCCTCACATTTCCTGTAAGCTGCATTACTTGCTTTTGGGGTGGTGATAGGCAATATCAGGTTTTTCTTACGAATGGAGGACTTACACTTCCACCAGCCCTGTGCAACACTTTGTCTCACCTTATAAATCAACACCCCCTGTGCACAGAAACTGACAAAAATCTTACTTAGTGCTTAAGAAGCCAACGGTATGGTATCTTGTAAATTTAAGTAGCCTTTTTGAAAGCAATAGTCCTACTGCCTTTAAGAAAAAAAAAATAAAAATCACATGACAGATAATTCAGAGTGTTTAATTGCTGCAATCTTTAGATACACACACACAGGCTGCTCTTTTGGCCACAATCTTTGCCAGGAAACTAAACAGGTTTCCATACATTTTTTGCCAAACCCACTACAAGAGTATTTATTTACAAAACAAAAACAAAGATGAAAACCCACCTACACCATCCTGGTTTAAGCTAGATGAGACTGTAATATCAACGGGAAGTAGCATCTACCATCATGTAAGGAACACTTACTATGTGGAGAATTTTCCATAAAGATGTTCTAATTAATCTCAGACTGGTTCCATTGGCCACTGATGTCAATCCAAAGTTTCCAATGGATTCAGCACTACTTTGATCACATTTTTATTTTAACTCAATAGCACAGTGTTAATCCTTTACATCCCCAAATAACTTCTTCATCCAGAGCTACGGCAACAAAAGTTTACAAAGGAAGGTAACTCTTACTAAACTGTGCACAAACTTAAAGCAAGGAAAAGGTCCCTACTGTAGTGAAGGTTAATCTCAAGAAGTATTAAGAACTGAGAAAGTATTTGGAACTGATGAAAACTATTTTCTATCAGAGGTCCCTTGAGGTACACCATAGTCACAGTGTCCAATACAGACATAACTAAGAAAATATTAGTGGCAGTGGTTTCCATGACTCCTGCCCTCTGATTTGATCCAGTTACAGCACTGAAACAGAACAGCAATGAAGTGGGCCAGCTCTCAATATTATCAATGTTTTATGGAATTTTTTTTTGGGGGGGGGGAAAAAGCACCTCATTTTATCTTCCTACAATAATAGCACCACAGCTCACAATTTGTAGATATTCTTCATGTCTCAGCCAGTAGAGACATCTCTCCACTCTCATTCTTGTCCCTAAATTAAAGCTTAGATTACGTATGATGATATAAAAAACTGCCTTAGAGTTCTCACTTGCTGAGTGTCTGAAAAAGGTTAGCTGCACAGCTCCAAGCCATCCCAGTTGCATACCAGGTCCCATATGTCAAGGCTTCAGAACAGCAGGTTTATTTTTGGCTTTGCATATTCATCCTCTGTTCTTCTTCCAGACTGCGGGAAGAGCAGGAAACTTTCAATAGTAAAGACATTTGCAACCCTCATTAACAGTAGTGCAAATGCTCTCTAGCAAAGTTTGTCTACCGGGATGTGTACGTGAAAAGCAAGAATTATGTTCCACCCTTCCCCAGCACTACATGGAAACTCATCTCCCACACAGGTCTTGCCCAAAACCATACTTACTGTGGGTGTGAAGATTAAAGCTGCACACTTGCTAATGGTGCCAAAACAACTAAAACTGGAGAACGGGCAGCGGCAATCTTTTCAGCCTGGACAGCATTAGACATCAAATCCAGCCAAAGCCTTAAAGGCTCAACTTCTATGCTGACATCATGCCACGTGGTGCCTGGTTGAAGCCTTTCCTACGGAGATGACGACACTAAGCAAGCTAGGGATCTAGAGCTGTTGGCATCCCCCACATCGCCATGGGCAACCTGACAGGACAGCTGCATGTCCTTCAAAAAGAAAGCAAACCAGAAGGTTGATGATTTCCTCCCAGTGACCATTTGTTTTAATATAGCTAACACTTAAGAAGGCGAATATAGGTGCCCCAGTCCTGCAAGCAGTACCATCTACTGCAATAAGGATGACCCAAAAGCACAGCAAAGGAAATGAGGCACTGTACAACATGAACTTTCCAAGTGGGGACCAAGAACTACGAAAGGTTGAAGTATAAAACTTCCAAATTTAAGAATCAGCTTAAACCTTTAAGAGAACACGCATCCCCACTTCTACTTCCCATTTTAAAACTATCTTCTTGGCTTGGAAAGGAGAAGATGGATTGGGTGAAAATACCACCTTTATGGCTTATCACTCTACCAAAGAGGTTCACCTTGCAGGATCAGTGGAGCACAGTAATACTACACTAAGCTGTATAGCAACAATTTCCCCTTATTTTTTGTTTGACAACAACAAATTGCACCTAGCATTAACCTTTACCTTTTAGAAGCATTTAATCCCCAAACTCAAAAGTATACCAAAAAAAAAGACATACCAGGTTTGTAAACTTCCTAACATTCTTCTCTGGCATGAGCAAAAAAAATTAGGAAGTTACAGCTTTCCAAACAGTTCTACAATGACAAAATAATCAAAACATGATTACTATTTTACATGAACAAATCAAGCTTTTCTTCAGCTCTAACCATCTAATCTGTATTTTTGGGTTCACATTACAATTGTGGCTTCCCTCTCTTATTCCCAATACTCCTGTGTCATTGCAGCCTACTCTTGACAGGTTTCACACATTTCTAGATACAACGTGGATTTAAAAACAGTGCTTGGAGGTTTTAACAATATTCCATCTCATCAAATTATCTTCATCTCATGTCAAAACATGAGGGAACTGTGGGAAAAGTATGCATAAATTCTTCGAGTGCAAAGTAGCTGGAGGTTTGGCTACAAGTCACAAAAGCCCAGAACAAGCATTTCTTCTACAGCCACCTTTGCGTGTAAAGGAACACCAGGAGATCAAATCTCCCTTACTCCTAAAGCTGCGGGTGTGGTGAGTTTTTGTTTTGGGTGGGGTTTTTTTTGGTTGGTTCGTTCGTTTGTTCTGGGTTTTTTGTGTGGGTTCATTATTTTTACATTTTTAATCTTTCTAGGTCCCTTTATGTTATTTCCTCTAAATGTACTACCAATTTTAAGAAATAAAGGGAATCCAAGGACAGATGATGGAAGTGATTAGAGGCTTAAGAATACTTCCATATGAGGAGAGATTATTAAAAACACTGCCTCACTTACAGACAAGATGAATGGGAGGGATAATAAGAGAGACATGGAAAACAAGAAGTTCCACAGAATGTTTTTTCAGCACTAGAAAGCGAGTGAATTTCTGTATCCTTTTTCAGTGTAAGCCTCTGTGTGTGTGTCTGTGTGTGACATCGTGTAAGAATCAGTTCATCCACAAAGCAGACTATTGCTAGTGTCACTAAGGCTGAAAGAAAAGATTGAAATTAAGATTCTCTATTTGTTAATTAATAAACCACATCTGTTGCAGGTAATTTTTATTTTGTTTTTAAATAAAAGAATAATTCTTAACATTTTGAATATAAATCCAATGCTAATAAGAGAAAATTCTGAACTGGTTCCAATGTGCAAGAAATTACTTAATTAGGACTTCCTGCCTCTCTCTCTAAAGCATCTGGTACTTGTTAAAAGCAGGACGTATCACTGCATAGACTTCTGATGGGATGCACTGAAGGAACTCACATATTTTAGTTGTACCAGAAAAGGATTTTTCTCCTACAAAAGATATATGTATGTATTTATAAACCTATGAAACGTGGAGGATTGTTGTGCTGCAAGGGGTAAGAGATCAAGGCTGAAGCACAATGCCCTGATCAGCAGCACAAAATAATTGCATACGCAGATTTGAAGTCTAAATAGGACAACCTAGCGAGCATTCAGAGATGACAGCTTCAGCAGAGCCTTGAAAGGCAGTCCTGACAGTCCTGACAAGACACAATGCTCTACGAGCAAAACTCAACATAATGAGGCAACAGTTAGCGTAGCCGAGCTAGTTGAGCATCAGGGATGTTACTATTGCAATTGCATAGGCCTCTGCATGGACTTACTGCCCGAGAAGCACAGTGTAGCCAGAATCTGAGCACCTCTAATCTCCCACAGTACTCCCTGCAAAAACAACTCCAGTGGGAAAGCACCACGACACTTTTAGGCTATCCTGCAAGCTACCTTCCAGCAAGAACAGTACTTGGTGCATGACAGCTAAAAATGCAACCCTTGATTCCAAATCTTGTCCTACTGCATGGCTTAAGTCCTGACTTCGAAAGATTTGGATTCGTTTGCAAAGCGTTGCAGGAATCGACTAGTAGCTGAAGCACAGTGAAGCTGCAGGAACTGGCATTAGCAGAGGAGAACTGAAACATTTTGTACAGCTGTATTGCCAACACTGATTCCACCTCTGCCACCCGAGCGAGCTCCAGAAATACAGATTACAGTGACCAGATATCACCGACAAGGAGAGGCAGGAAATGTCTCCAGGAAGGGGACCCTTCTGAAAGCTAGGGATGGACAACCTACCAGAACCAAGGTAACCACACAACTGTAAATGTATCTCCACCCACCAAATAATATCCAAACTCTAAGGCACCGACACCATTACACTAGCAGCAATAGTAGTTTTGTGCCCCACTGTGTGCTGACATGCACAGCGTAGCTTGGCTCTCTTCTGACTCGTCCAAGGAAAAGAACAGGAATCCAGCCTCTCCCTCAAAATACTTGGCCTCCCTAGGCAGCAATGACTCCCCCCATGTTAAGAATGACTCAGCTGCTCTTCAGTAAAGTGTTTTCTCTCTTTCAGGCACTGGGAACTCTGCACAAAATGTGAGATATGGTTCATTGGAGAGTTGTTAGGAGAGCCGAGGATACTTCAGACTTCAAACAGCCTGAAAGAAGAAGGTATTGAAGAGACCTGTTGCCTTACACTGAAGGAGCTTTTCAGCTACAGCAGG
>NW_010229334.1:51785-54214 GCF_000690775.1 Eurypyga helias
AAAATCTTTTACCCCTCAGATTCTACCATTTACATACTCAGAAGACTATATTCACAGTTAGTTGTTCTAGCACTTCTGCAAACTGAATTTGGTGATGCTTTCCTATCATACACAGAGCTGCAATTTTGGAACAGTCTTATAACGTGTTCATACAGAAGGCTTCACCTTCTTCTAACAAAAATTCTTGGATGAGCTTGAAAGACACAGGCAGTAACCTGTAGGGCTGAAGAAGTCCTTCAAAACCTGGACTCAGTAGCTTATGTTATACAGACTAAGAGATCCAACAGCTACTTTCACACCTCTTTTTCCCCCACCCAGGCTTTATTCAACGTCTCTCACTCTTACTATATATACACTGTGCCTATCCTGCTGACAAAACCAAATCCGACTTTCTTCACACAAGCAAGTCTCCCTATTCTGTTCAGGTTCTCCCAGCATCCTCCCATCAGTTCTCTGTTGCTGTGTTCATGAACTGCATTGCTTTTCTCCATGAATGTTTGAGAATGGCAGCTTTAACTCCAGCTGCTCTGATGCTTTTTATTCAGTCTCTAAAAAAAAAAACCAGCAGCCTGCTAGAATACTACCAGTTGTTGCTGCTCCAGTGCTTGACCATTCCCATTCCCCTGGTTAAAGGAGTAAGAAGAATGTTGATGTTATCCAGGCAATTTAAATAAATTCCTATTTGTCCAGAATAAGCACAAATTAATTTAATGCAAGCTGTTGCTCATCTGGAGCATACAACCTGCTGCTACCACCTCTTGCAATTATATTACCAGTGCTGTGATAACTGACAATTTGTGAAGCCCAAACCCTGAAGCAATGCAGTTACATTCAACTCTACAAACTTGGTACAGAGTTATATTTCCAGTTCTCATGGTCACAGGAAAGGAAGGAGAGGTTAATCCTGAGGAAAAGAAACCCAAAATCAGACAGAAACCCAATGCTTTCTTAAAATTGTCTTAAGCATGAGATTTTTTTATTTTTCAGCACACAAGGACAAAATGCAACACAGTGCCAGCCACGATACTTCATGCTTTTAAACAGATCAGATAGACCATACATGGGAGGCTTCAGATTTAACTCTTAAACATAGCAAAAACATCCTTGAACGTATCCGCCTGTATTCCATGGTCACAGTAAGCCAGGTAGCACATTATTCTTACAGCAAGAGCAATGAAGAGAAACTACTTAGTTCAAGTTGCAACGAGAAAAACAAAGGAAATACATAATGTTTTTAACTGGCTTACGACTAGCATGTGCACCCAGCTTATGGTACAAAGAGCATTCTGGACGCTAGCAGTAAAGGTACAGCGCATAGGTTTACCTATTTTTAAAACATTTTATTATGCAGCAACAATCTGAAGCACAACATCTCCTTTCCAGCACTGTCAATTAATGGGCTGGAGGATTGGAAAGCACGGCTAATGTGAAGTACAGAGAAAAAACCAAACAAACAAAAGCAAACACACACACAGAAAAAACACTCCTAAAAAGCAGTCTTCCTTCACAAATTGCTAATCCCTACACTTCAAACTGTAAAGCTCATTTATTGACACATGCAGCATCTCATTTTAGCATACAAAACAGGGTATCTGACAATAGATACCCAAGTCAGCTAGAGCAACCTTCTTTTTCTTCTCCTCTGGCCGCAGCGCGCAGAAAGAGCGAGCCATTTGTTTTACACCTGTTGGAGCTGAGCATTTAGGTGAGAATTTGAGATTGGTACATAGAGAGCCAACTGCCTTCATCAGCATGACTGTCACCACAAAGGTTATCAGAGAGCCACGGAACGGTTTGGGTTGGAAGGGACCTTACAGACCATCCAGTTCCCACCCCACTACCATGGGCAGGGGCACCTTCCACTAGACCAGGTTGCTCAGAGCCTCATCCAGCCAACAGTAAGATAAAGAAAGATGAACATGCCAGCAGACCATTATAAAAAACTATCCCACACATCACGGATATACACTACACTCTTACTTTACCCCCAGCACTCACAGGTACTCCTTTCCGTTGACGCTGCCACAGCCCTCTTGGAAAGTAACCGTAATCATTCTCTGCCGCAAGATACAGTCACCTGATCCAGTTTATTAACCGGGGACCTTGAGAAACAGGACCAAAACCAGGTATCCACCAGTATGACCTAGGCACAGAGTCACTCACTTCGTTAGATCACCAGCACTGCTGCCCTTGGTGAGTAAGTTTTCTGTTACACTCACCTCCAAGTAGTTTCTGTCAGCAATGTGTCTTGGACATGGATTTCTGTTATGTCAACAACCAGTTTCATTTCATCTTCTTATGCCAAAGACTATTTAGATTAGGAATATGGAAGGAAAAAACCCCCCAAAACTTCCCTTCAGGTCGAGAGCTGTCGGGGAAGGCGCTGCAGGTTGGTGGTTCCCCCTCAGAGCTCGGCACCCAGCCCCAGC
>NW_010229335.1:0-977 GCF_000690775.1 Eurypyga helias
TCCCCCCCATAGCACCAGTTTCCCCATTAATATCCACCGGCAATACCAGTCCCCCCAGCAACCCAAATCCCTCCCAGTACCACCAGTGCCGCCCCTGCAGCACTAGGCAATCAAGCCCCATTGCCTCTCCATAAGGTGTTTTTTTGGGTGCTCGCAGCTGCAGAGGGTAACGGCACGCAAGAGACCCCGACGCCCCTGCTCCGCAGTCCCCTCGCAGCCCCCATTAGCATCCCCGCACGCCCGGCCCCCCTGCCCGGCCTTGAACTTGGCCATGCCGGGCTTCGCTCCTTCTGCCTGCCTGGGCTCGCACAATGCCGGCCTTGACCCATTGTTTGCTTTTTTCGGGTTTCAGCTGGGAAAGCGGCCACCTCGCCCAGCCTGCCCCGAGCCTGCCGGGAGCCAGGCACAATGGGGAACCCCGCTCCGCAGGCAGAAGGGCTCCAAATCATCCGAGAGACACAGCCATTATATTCTTTCACAGAGGTCTGTTTGCACTGGGTTTAGCAGTTACTTCCCAGACGGGGTTCAGACAAAATAAAGATCGTTTAGCGGTGAGGGATTCGCTCAGGCTTTCAGGGAAACGTGCCTGATGTGGGGCACGGTGCAGCCTGTGGGTCTCGGCTGCTCCCGCTTCCCTGCTGATTCGCCTGGGTTTATTTTGGGCCCGTTGCCTCCTCCATCCTGAGACTGCACCAAATCACACGGCTCGCTTTTGCAAAAGGAGAGTTTATTTTCGACGGGGAACAGGGTGAGGGGATTTTAATGGGGGAGAATTACAGCCCGTACATTTCTCTTACAGGAACAGAGAGGGTGCAATAAAACAGCGGCAGGGCTGCCTGGCCCCGGGCAGACTGATGGTCCTCTCGGCCCCCAGCACAGCGCCACTGGGAGGACTGTGCTCCCGCAGCTTCGCACACCCAGGGATGAAGAGCAGCGAGGGCCGAGCTCTGCTCCATGAGCAAAGCCCGGGTGCTAAA
>NW_010229335.1:1012-1439 GCF_000690775.1 Eurypyga helias
AGATGGTGACCAGATCTCTCTGCCTAAGCACTGTGGTCCTGCTCTGGGGTACTTAGGGCACCGAAGAAAACGTACAGGAGCGATGTGGGATGGATGATTCCCTGGCTCCCTGCGTTGCCTTGGTTCCCTCCCCGTGTCTGGACTGATGTGATGCAGAAACCCTGTGTTCCTGACCCAGAGCTGGCTCCTCTCTGGGACCATCGGAGAAGCAGGTTGGAACCCTCCTGGAGAAATCCACAGACGTCAGGTTCGGGCAGGCAGTAGCCAACTGCAACAAGGTTTCAAAGTCCGTTCTCCACTCACTGGACTCTAGAAAGGAAAAGAAAAGAAAGGGAGCGGTTATGATCTCCAGCAAGGAAATGGTCCAGCATCACTTGGCTGGGAACAGACCAACTCGGCTCACTGATGGAGCAAAGCTCCGACCCTC
>NW_010229335.1:1454-3326 GCF_000690775.1 Eurypyga helias
CCATGGCTCCAGGCCACCTTACCCTGCAAAGCCACAATCCCTGAGACACCGAGCTCCCCCTGCACCCACCTCAATCCCCTACCTCTGCCTGCCCCGCACACCGCCTGCCGCTTGTCCTTCCTCCCTAGGCTTTGGGGCATGGGATTACTCTGCATGTCAGAGCCACTAAAGGCACAGCCCTCTGATGTTTTAATCTTCCTGTTAACTTTCCCTGCCCTCAGCGCCCTTGCCTGGCTGGAGAAAGTGATACCGAGCCACCAAGCTGGAGCTGGAGCTGGAGCCGTGTCGCCCAGCGTAAGTCCCTTCCTTGGCTTTCCTCACACCTCCTGGGTTTGCCCCACACATCTTGCACCTTGCAGCAGGTTCTCCTCCCTTTTTCCTGCTTTTTTTATCTCTATTCCCTTTGCAGTTTCCTCATGGTGAGCATGGATTCCCTAGCACAGCCTCTGAACCTAGTCCCATCCCTTTGCTTTGCCTGTAAGCTGTTATGCTGAGAGGGGTAAAGACTAACATAACTAATTCTTGAATACACTTGGATCCAGAGTGCAAAAGGAACCATCAGCTGGCTAATTTATTCTTTTTATTGCACCAAATTGTAATTTTATAAAATACTGCAAATTTTATAAAATATTTGCAAGCCTATTTTAAGAGATAAATCTTCCGTGTGGCTCTCTAATGAGCCGCCCTGGGAGTAGCCGGCATGTGATCTGTAGGTCGCACCGCGACGTTCCCGGGCTGCGACTGGAAGAACCACCGTAACTCTTTGAACTGTGCAAATACTCTACACTCTGGGGTCCAGGCTGCAATTTTCATGGGTATTTTTTCTCTCTCTTAAAAATAGATTTTCTGCAACCCCTTTACTGCAATATTCATAAAACACTTGGTGGAAATCCGAGGAAAATCCCTTCTCTTTCGCAACTTTGAAGCAAGCCTGAAACTTGAGCGAGGCAGAAGCCAAACACACCCCACGTGCATAGGTTTTGGGAGGGACCACAGCCCATCCCTGAAGAATTAGGGTGCTGCGAGGACAGACCCCACGCTGGTATCTGTGTAGGGAGACCCAGGCTGCAAGAAGCCAAGGCTCAGCGCAGCTTTATCCTATACGACATTAGGAGTCATCCCCAGTGTCCCCCCAGCAAGGCTGGCAAGAACGTTGAGGTCAGGGCAGATGACATTGGAGCAGCGTCGGGTGCTTTCCCAAGCCCAGGAGAGGAGGCCAAGCCCTTGCGCTCACCAGGGAGAAGCCTTGCAGGGTAAAGATCCCTGCCATGGGCAGTGACAGCCCCTGCCCTCCCCTCCGGGGCAGGCTGAGCTTGCTACAACCTACAGAGAAACCCATCCGACAGAGAGGATGCTGGTCCGTACGGGACATCAACCCACTCTGCCTGCCCCGGCAGGAGGGGCTGGCCTGACGCAACTGGTTCTCTCTAAGCTTCAGGAAAGCACAAACCTCCCGCACGCACTTTCTCCGAGGGCAAGAGTTAAGCCTAGCACTGCGGGTGCCTGCCAAAACAGGGCTCCACCAGGACCCGATCCCAGCCCAGCGCTGTCTTCCCTCCCCAGCACCCTATGCGGGGAAAGCATCCCGCAAAGTAGTGTGTGCACTCATCATCCCTCTCTTTTTTTTTTTTTTTTTAACTACACGTAAATAGTTGCAATTACAGCTCAGCCCCTGCCCTGGCACTTGCTCCTGTGCCTCCCTGTGTTCTTACAAAGCCAACGCTGAGGCTTATACAACAACAAACTGCCCCGCCACTGCTCAGCAGTGGGAAGGGAAAAAAAACCCACCCTGAAATGATGGCAAATGGATGCAGGACGCTCTGCCTAATCAGATTCCTATCCCCTATTGAGGCCAGGAAGGAGGGACCCTGC
>NW_010229336.1:0-203 GCF_000690775.1 Eurypyga helias
ACCTCTATAAGGCCCAACACAGAACCCGCAACCCCTACAGCATCGACGCTGCCCCTATAGATCCTATACACCTGCAGCGGACCCCCAGCCCCAAGCGACCCCTTATAGAGCGCCTATAGTGGACGTGGGTCCCTACAAGCTCTTTAGGGTCTGGGGGACACCCTATGGCCTGCGTAGGGTCCGGGCTCACCCCACAGGCCCCG
>NW_010229337.1:0-781 GCF_000690775.1 Eurypyga helias
TACGAAGATGAGCAGGGTGGATAAGAAATAAAGCAGAAGGCTAGATGAGGGCAGTGGTGCAAATGCAAGCACAGAGGAGAAACCCCGGTGTTTCTGGCAGGGAAGGAAGATGAAAGTTGTTCAAGGTGCTAGAGACAAGAAGGAGATAAAAGCAAGACACAGGGAGCTGGAACATGATTTTCTCACGAGATAAAATTGACCTTTATAGTTGGTGAGATTCAAGGTAAAAATCAAAACAAAAGCAGAACCAAGAAGTATAAAGACTGTGGCCACAAGAACATGGCTATAGTAACTACTGTAGGTCTATTTGGGTGCACGAGGGAAGAGCAACTGGTGTCATCTACCTGGACTTGAGCAAAGCATTTGACACTGTCCCACATGACATCCTTTTCTCTAAATTAGAAAGACATGGATTTGACAGGTGGACGACTCGGTGGATAAGGAATTGGCTGGATGGTCACCTTCAAAGAGTTGCAGACAATGGCTCAGTGTCCAAGAGGAGATAACTGGCGTTCCTCAGGAGCCGGTATTGGACTGGCACTGTTCTCATCTCTTTCAATGACATGGAAGGTGGGATTGAGTGCACCCTCAGCAAGTTTGCTGGTGACACCAAGCTGTGTGGCACGGTCAACAAAAATGCCATCCAGAGGGACCTGGACAGGCTGGAGAGGTGGGCCACTGCCAACCTCATGGAGTTCAACAAGGCCAAGCGCAAGGTCCTGCACCTAGACCAAGCCAAGCACAAGTACAAGCTGAGTGGAGGGTGGATCGAGAGCAGCTC
>NW_010229338.1:0-1665 GCF_000690775.1 Eurypyga helias
AGGGTGCCCCGTGCCCGCCGGCCCCTGAGAAAAGCAATAACTATATATATATATTTTTTAAGGAAAAAAAAAGACAAAAAGAGACAGACTGTTATATCAAGCGCATGGAATTCAGACATTTATACCAGACTAGTTATTTTTAGCTACTCACCTGTGTTTCTGGCCTTTCCGGAGCAGGCGGTAAGACCCCCTCCCCCATCAGACCCACACGCTGCGGCCGGGGGTTTTGTCCTGTCGGTGGTCACCGCTGAGAATTGGATTCTTTTTTTTTTCCTTTTGTGAAACAGTTTTGATTTTTATTTTTTTTTCCTTCCTTCCAAAGACATGGAAATTCCTGTGGTGACCTTTTTAGGGTATATAACATATAAATATTTTTTAAAAACTACTGTAGAGCTGAAACCCAGACAGCGTGCTCCCTGTGTGGATGCTGGCTAGAGATGGGCTTGGGAGGGAGTTGGGGGGTTGGGGAAGGAGAGCTGCCTTCTCCCCAGTCCTGCTGTGCGTGGGGGGGTCCCCGTGGACACTGTGCTTCTTTGCTGGCCTGGAAAACTGCTGCTTTTAAAGCAGGGTAGCCAAAAAAAAAAGCCAGCCCCCAACACCTCCCTGACCCAGGAGCCCTGCAAGTGCCGTCTGTGTCGCTGTGTCTGCGCGTGGGTGTTGTGTCCGTGGGTGCGGAGCTGCTCGTGGCCCCCCCAACCCCGCTGTGGCTGCCGCAGTCCCAGTCCGTGCCTGGAATCCAGTTCTGACCTCAGGGGTGGATGAGGGGGAGCGGGGTGTGAGCAAGGAGACCAGTGCCCCCCTTGCTCTGCGGGGAAACAATGCTTCCCCGCTGCCTCCGCCTGCTCCCGCAGCCCCCAGCTGCGGGGAGATGCTGTCCTGGGGGTCCCCAGGGAAAAGCAGGGGCATGGGGTGGGAGTAGGGGTGGCGTGGGGCCGCGGCTTGAGCTGGGACGGCAGCACTGTCCACTCGCTCGCTGTGGCTGGGGGTCGTGCTGCCCACCCGGGGGCGCTCCGGCGGGGGGGCTGATCCTGCCACCAGCCCCAGGGGGGGCTGGGAACGATGTCCGCTCCGGGAGCAGGGTGGCTGCTCCAAGTCTTTAGTCCATGAATTATCATTATTATTATTATTTGTCACGTTGTTTCACTGCGTTAAATGTGTTTGAATGGGGAAAAAAAAAATTTTTTAAGGCAATGTTTAGTTTTTAGGTGATCTTTTAGACACTGTACGGGATTTTAATTTGTTTAAAAAACCGATTTTTATCCCTTTTTTCTTTTTTAAATTTTTTTTGTCTGTTGGCTTATACTAATCTTCCCCGTCTGCTCTTCAGTCCTTTGGATTAAAGACACTTAACGCGTCACCCGGTCTCTCCTCGTTGCTTGCGTGGCTGCGAAGCAGCTCCCGGTGCTGCAGGCTGGGCAGACCCTCTCCCCACGGCTTGAAATTCTCCTTTTTTCCTATGGAAGCAGCTGAGCCCCCCCAGGGTTGTTCTCCGGAGCTCCAGCATTTGTGCCCTTGCAGAATCCCTTTCCCTGGGGGACGGTCACTCGAGGGCTGGTGGCTGGGTCTGACCTGGCTGTCGGGTGTCCCCTCCCGGGGGGTACCCGGGGTGGTGGGTGCTGCACCCACATGCCGGCAGGGGGAACTGCGCAGCCGGTGTCACGTCCC
>NW_010229338.1:1823-15541 GCF_000690775.1 Eurypyga helias
GCCGCAGGTTCGGTCCTTGCCCTCCTCCTCCTCTTGGGGTGATGAAGAAGTGGAGGGGCTGCCGGGGGGGCAGCGAGGGGGTGTGCACGTACAGTACGGGTGGCTGCAGGGGGACCCACATGGATCCTGTTGGGTCACTTGACTCCAAACCATCGCTTTTCTGCTGGGGATAGTCCCAGGGGGACTCAGTCTGGGCTCTGAACCCCTGGGCTGGGGCCCCCCCAGCATCCCCCAGGTTGCAGTCCCTGAACCGGGCAGGTGGCAATGCGGGAGCGCTGTCCTCGAGCTTTGCCAAACTGCAGAACAGGAAAGCTCCGAGTGCGTGACACGAAGGGCTCTATCTGATTATTGGTTTCTTTATTTCACACTTGGAGCCAGGTTACTTTTGCTCTGAGTGATGGAGCTGTGTTTTCCGGTGGCGCTGGCTGAACCAGCCTTGTGCTGCTGCTCCTCGAGCTGCCCACCCCCCCTCGCTGACCCAGCCGTGGGTTTTTGTTTGCCTGCAGCAGCCGGGTCCCTTGGAACTACACAAGATCCCTGGGGCACAGCATCAGGCAGTTCTGCCCCGGCACATCTGGGATGAGGCAGTAAGTTCTGGGGCTGGGGGCATGGGGGGGGGTGTGTCCCAGTCTCTTCCTCCCCTGCTGGACTGGGCCTTTTGGGGATATGGAAATGTGGGGTGGGATGTGCACCCTGTAATGCCAGTTGGCTGTGGGCAGGCTGTGTTGCATATGGGGGTTTTGGACTGGCTGTGGTAAGCTGGGGGGGGGTGCCCTGATGCCCCCCACACACACCCAGGTTATGGGGGGCTTCTTTGCTCACACTGCATCCTCAGCCCCAGCTCTCACCTAATGCTGCCTCTTGCTGGGTTTGATGGGATGTATGGGATGCAGTAGGTTTTCCTCTCCCCACCTGCAGCAGCACCCAGAGGTATTTTCAATCTACATCTGGGCAAAATTCAGCCTGAATCTGGTCCAAAGCTCAATCCTGTGCCAAGGGGTTTGGAGCGCTGCACCAGAACCCAACGCTGTGCCCGGCTGCGCGTGCGGGACGCCTGCAGCTGACAGCAGAGCAGGGCCAGTCCCAGGGGCTTCCCCAGCATCTCCTCAGCTCAGCAGCTCATCAAACCCACCGCTTAGAGCTTTTCTTGGCCTGGAAGGATCCAGTATTGCTCCAGGTACGTGTTCACTCTGCCAGGCTGCCCGGGGAGGCACGGCTCTGTGCAGCCCCGTCCCGTGGTGTAGGATAGCTGCTTCAGACGGACAGACCTTTTCTGTAGGTGCTGTTACATCTTCCTTCGTGCCTTTGCTTTAAGCATCTCCACAGAAGTCAGCCCTGTGACCTCTTGCTGCTGCTGTTAAAGTGCTTCCCTCTGGCTTACAGAGGGCAAATTTTGAGGCGCAGGGTCAGGAGCTGATGTGCAGGTGGTGGTGGGGAGGGGACAGCATCAGCCCCCAAAAGGACCCAGAGCTGTGGCCGCATTTGGCAGCTGCAGGTCCCAGGGTGGTACATGCCTCTGCTCTCTTCTTGCACGTCTTCTGACCCCGGGAGCTCCAAGTTTCTCCACGTGCCTCGACTCCTAATGACCTTTAAACGCTAAGTTGGCCGAGGACTTGCGGGTTTTTGCTAAACTGGGTTGGCTTTTCTATTTTATTGTGTTGTTTCCCACCTCCCTGTCGCGTGTGGGTTTAGCCAAGCCCGGTGCAGGGGAATGCCAGGAGCACCGACGCAGGGAGTTTTGCAGGTCCCATGGAGCAGCTTCCAGCCGTGGCAGTGAGTCGGCAGCAGATTAAAACTGTCGGCACGCGCTGTGGTTTCGGAGATGCACTGACTGAAAAGCTTTTGTCTTTTCAAGAAGTTAGCAAAATGCTACCGCTGTTCGGCGGCGTTTGCACAAAGTGTAACGTGAGAGGCTGAAAGTGGAACTCGGAACTGCCGGGGTCCCGAGTTGAGCTGCCTCCGCCTGACGCAAAACCGCCCCTTTGCACTTAGAAATGCTTAAACAAACAAGCGCTTTTTACTTGCTCTTCTCTGCCAAACGGCTTGGGGGTGTATCTGTCGGGAGGAAACATTCGAGTTGTCTTAGAAAAGCCTGACAGGCTGCAGTCCCTTTATGGTGCTTTTGTAACGTGTCTGCAAAACCTGACGTTGCGCTGCCCTTGCGCAGGTTTAGAGGAGCTGGCTTGGTGCAAGATTGCCTGTGTAATCAGTGGGACACGGGGTGCATCGGTGGCCCCAGCCCTGCTGGACCCCTCACCCTGAGCATCCTGTATCTCTTTGGGTGTTCTGTCCCTGAGATTTTTGTGCTGTGACCCCGCTTGCCTGCAGGCAGGACAAGCCCCACAGTGGGTTTTCTGGCAGAGCAGCCTGGTCCAGCTTGGGCAGTGCTGTGTCCAGCTCTGCAGGTGACGGACCTGTCCTGTGTTCCTCTGGATGCTCCCTCGCTGTTCAGCGGGTGGGGAGGAAATCGGGCTGGATTGTGTTGGGCATTCCGAGGTGTAAAGATGCTGAGCTGCAGCTCCAGGTTGGGGTCTGTAAACCCATTGAGGAGTCATCTCCCTTCATCCCTGCGGGTGTAAGGGTGGCAGGAGAGGCTGGAGCTGTGGGGACTGACACAGCACCCCAAACCCAAAGTCCTGGCTTTGCTTTAACTGCAGGGCTGTGCCTCTTGAATGGAGGGTGCAGGGTGGCACGTTGCTGCATCTGCTGACCCTGGGGTGGCACCCAACGCCTGGCAGTTGAGCGGGGAATGCTTGGGAGTGTTCATCCTCTTCCCAGCAGGTACGTGGGCTGTTCCAAGAAGTGCCGCTGTAGGATGCTGCCGTATGACTGGGCAGGAAGCAATAAAATCAAATCCCACAGAGGTGCTGCGAGATGGGAGCTGGAGATGGAGAAGAGCTTTGGTGACCTCCTCCAATCCCATGCACAAAAGCCAAGCAGGGAGGAGTCATTTCTTTAGCTGCCAAGTTCCAAAACAGTGAGCTAATACCTAAAACCTGAGCAGTAAGTCATGTCTTCTTGCACGGTGCCACTCGCTCTAGCAGAGCGGAAACGTGGACTGTACAAATACGCACAGCACGGAGAGGTGTGAAGCACAGGCAGATTTTTCCAGGGTCTCAGCCGCTGTTTCTCTGACGGGCTTGTGCACGTTCAACGTTTTGGAAAAAAAAAAAGCTTTCTAAACAAACGTAATCCTAATAATAAAGCCCCGACCTAGTCTCGGGGTGAGGGGGGTGGAAGGCTGAGGTTCAGGTTTCCTTTATTACCCAGAGCCTGTTTTGGAAATCACGGTGCTTACTGACACAAATCTCGACTCTGAGGGGAAGATGAGTGGCTTGAAATGTTTTCTGCCTGTGTTTGGGGAGAGAAGGGCAGAGTGCAGCGGGCACTGGCAGCTCCCACCCGCCCGCACTGCCTGCTTGGGATGGGGAATTTTTCCCAGGGCTGTGGGACTGTGCACTCCCTATTCCCCTCCACCCCACTTTTTGGCATTGAAGCTGGCAGCGGAGAGCAGGTCTCCCATGGTTGGCCCTGCTGCAGCTCCCCAGGCTCTCCCGCGTGTCCCTGCTCCCAATTTTGGGAGAGGAGGGGGTAGGCATGGTGTTACCCCCTCCACCCATCACTTCTCCCTCCGATATCTCTCCATGGAGGGGCCGTGAGTTCACCGCAGCACGCCAGACTCTTCCTTTCTGTCAGTGCTTTCGGAGTGTCTGTCTAGGTGGATAAAAACAGAGCTCTGTTTTCTGTAAAGCTGTTGATACTAAAAGGAATAGCTGGGTCAGTGTGGGCGTTGGGTGAGAACAGAGGCTTACTCATGCGGGGTGATATTTAGTTGCTTCATGTTTGAAAGCAAAATTTTTAGACAGGTTTGTTCACGAGGCGCTGTCAATAAAGGGGCTGAAGAAGGGAGGAGAGGGCACGGGCGAGCTGGGGAACGCGCCGTGCCGTTGGCTTGCCGGTGTTGGGTGGAAAGGGCAGCGTGAATCTGGCTTTTTCTGGGGGAGATGAGAATCATACTTGGGGAAAAACACTCAAAGGGGAGCCAGGATATTAAATGTTTGAATACGGCACTGACCCGGGACATGTGGGGCTGGGTCGTTGCAAGACTTGCTACTGCGGTGGGAGCGGAGTATGGAAACCTGGGGAGGCAGGGCATGGGGATGCTCTTTTCTCACTTTTTGCAGTGGAGATGCTCCGAAACTAAAAGTTACTTGGAAAGAGAAGGAAGTTGTCTGGAGCTGAACTTGTGAAGGTCTTTATTTCATCCTCGGTAGCTCCAGCTGATAAGTAACAATCTCTGTACGCCTGTATTGATGTCACCCGCTTCACCCTGACCTTTGCTTGACTTAAAAGAAGACTTTGATGGCTGATTTCAACTGGAAGCTGAGCCACCACGATAAAGGGCAATGAGATAAGCATGTGAGGATCTCTCTTGCTAACTCTTCCTGAAAGTACTTCAAGCCTAACTGGAAACCAGGAGTGGTGGTGCAGACGGCGAAATCCCACACCCACTGTCTGCAGCCTGGTGATGACTGTCAGTGCTTTTGGGTGACAGTGATGAACAAGGCTGCTCTTTCAGCAACAACAGGCTCCTTGGCCATCGCACTTACTCCTGTTCAGAACCAGGAGCCACAGTTGGACACCCATCCAGTGTCTGCTCATGCAGTCCTCCTGCAAAAAATTCTCTCCTGTTGCCTTGGGTTTGCCTTCAGCTTTGGAGAACCATCATAGAGAGACTGCAAAGGGCCTCCCTGAGCTTCAAGGGCTGTACATTGTTGCTCTACACACAGAAGATGCCTGGGCCTAAGCAAAATGACAAAAGCAGCATGCAGCTTCCTCGCTTGAGGTTTTCCACCATCCAGGATTTGCCTCTGAACTTCATTTAAGGTCTGCTGGGAGCATTCAGGACTATTGCCCTTATGCATTTGTGTGATGACTGAATTCCTTGATGCCTCTTTCGTTGTCATGCCACTTGCTGTTGTGGGACTTTGCCCTCACCCCTGTGATGTTGGCAGTGTGCTGGCTTTGGCTTAGCCACATCCTAGGGAGCCTCCCGACATGGCTTGGACCATGTTCCTTTGGGCAGGTTCGTTTCCGTACCCCATATCCAGAGTGTGCTGCTCAGGAGGGTTATCCTTCACCCCAGCTGAGCCCTCCCCTTCCCCTGTGCCCCAAGGCTGGGTGCCCTAACCCAAACCCAGCCCTTTCACGACTGCACACGAAAGCTCTCAGGTATCCAACTGCATCCCGTGCTGCTGTAGACGCTGAAGGGATGTGGTTTGTGCCAGTGACTGTCTTGTTTTGGAGTAAAGCTGCAGAATTCAACTCGAATTTAGATTTAACGTAACCTTTCAGCATCCTTGTCCCCCACGTAATCCATGTACGTACGTGCTATGACGTAGCCGCCCAGCTCTTCACACAGAATCAAGGGACTGTACACGTGACCTGCTGACTCTGAAGGAATATGTGAAAGATTCACCACAACATTTTTAATTTTTACTAGTTAGCAGGAAAATAAACCCTCTCTCCTCACCCCACCTTCTTATTTTTAGTAGCAAACTTCCTGATAAGGAAAAAAAAGATTCACTATTGAGGGGATTGGTTTTGATCAAAAGTCTGTCTCTGCTCCAGGTCGATCATCAGTGTTTGCTACTGCCTGACAGATGAATGACGAAGGTCTCTGTTTCCTAGCCTGTCAACGCAAGAAGCAGCTGCTGCTCTTGGAGGATGGAGGTGAGGCCTAGCGAGCTGCAGCACCGCATCTCCCCCTCCTCGAGAGGCGCCTGCAGCGGCCGTTCGCTGCCCTCCCGCAGCATTGGTCAACCCTGGACATCCCCCGAAGGGACAAACTGTCTCCAGGGCTGGCGTGGATGCGCGGGACGGGAAGGCGTTGCGCAATGAGACTGGAGGAGCCCCGAGTGGTGGTGTGTTGTGGCTATTTTGCTAGTGCCCTTAGTTTTCTACCGACAAAGGCTGAGAGTTGACGTTTTTCCGCGTTTGGGCTATTGGTGCTTGCAAGCCTTCTCTAAGTCTGATGGAAGCTAACTGCAATCTCCTCTTCGTCGTGTAGGCAATAGGCTTTGCCTTAAGCTGCATTTCTGTCCTAGGTCGGGTTGTATGGATGGTAAGCTGTAGGATAATTTAGAAAAGCAAATTTTTCGATGAATAATTGGATGGTGGTTATGTTTTTCTAAGAATTGGGATCAGGCAAATTAGAGGACTGTCAGGATTTCCTGTTGCGGAGCTCGCGATGTACTGCACTGGCACAGCTAATTTGCTTAGAGCTCCACAATGCCAGGTTTGCAAAGGACCTGTTGGCATCAGGCGTGCTTGAACCTGGGCTTAGAGGGGCTTGGTGAGGGCTGGCAACTTAAACCCGGCTGTAAAAGTAAGGTGCCCAGAAACAAAATGTGCTTTTCACTAATAGGAAGTGGTAAGGTGCTCTCCAGAAATGGTCCTGTTAGGTTAGAATACGCCTTCGGGAATCCGGCTCCAGACATTTGCAACACCTTTCCCAACCAGGAAAAGCAAAGCTGTTCCTTTCTGCTCTGAAAGTCCGTGCAACTCTGGCTGACCCAGCGGTGGGAAGCTGTGAGCAGGTTCTGGGGAGGGTGTGTGAGATGTGCCGCTCGCAGCAGCCGGGGTCAGCATTGCAACAGATTCAGGAAATGAAGTTTCAGCCCAGGGAAAAAGAAATTTGGCATTACTGCCAGGAAAGGAACCTCATAGTCCAGCTCCATTGCCTGGAGCCAAGAAGAATATTTTGTTCCTTCGGGGTGTGATGAAATGATGGAGAGACCCTGCCAAAATCAGATCACAGAAGGCAGACAAGGTAGAAAACGAGAACTGGTTAAACTGCTGAATTGTCATCCCTATCCAGCTGAGGATTTCCACCCACAATGTGGGCTGGGATCTCCAGCTCCTACTCCATCAGAAAGCCAAGGGAGTGCACTGATTTGAGCATCTGAAGAGCTGCCATGGATGGGTACCGATTCAACAGATGCCCTTCTTTCCTCTGCACCCCCATCTAAGAGCGAGTCACGGCATCTGCACCGTGCCCTCTCCCAGATCAATAGGCTGGAATAGGACGCAAAAATGTTTCAGGATTCATGCATCTCTCTGGCATCACAAGGCCAGCTGGCTGCTTCACACCCCAAAAGGCATCTTGTTCACCCATGCTGGGGCTGAGTTTCAATATCGGGAGCTGAATCCTGCCTAAAGCCTCAGGATGTATCAGGATAAAGCGATTTAGCGCAAAGGGGAAGGCAAGCGGCTGCTGTTCCTGTTAGGTGGCTGCTTCTCCAGCCTGCCACGGGTCTCTATTGCTGAGGGTAACCAGCCCTTACTCATTGCGAAACCGCCTGCGTGCAGAGGAGACGCAGGCAGGAGCAGCTCGGCTCGGCGGGCGGTGGGGCACGCCGGAGACTCGGCCAGCGGCAGAGCCCGGCACGCCGCATGGGAAAGCGGCTTCACTGAAACCAGGCACCTTTCTGAGAACCAGCCCGATCACTCCCAAAAGTCTCTGCAGCCCCACACGTGCCCTGTTTAGCAGCTGCAGGTTCAGCCAGCGGAATTGCTTGGCTTTGCTTACCCCGTGGCCTCTTTTATCAGTTTTGTTTGTTATTCACTTTCTGCCCTAAACAGCGCGGCGGCACAGATGGTGCAATGCTTCCTCTGGGGCTGCATCCCTTCCACCTGCCTCGACCTCATCCTGCTGGGATGCCCAACACCACCAGCTACGTGTGTACCCCTGGGGATTCGGCAACAGGGAACGTGGGGCGCAGCTGTGGGGCTGCTCGGCTCTGGCTTCCCATCCATGTCTTGGTGCCGGAGAGGGAAGTGGATAGCTTCTGAAGCTCTGCACTGGAATGCTGGACCCTTTCTGGTAAACAGCAGTGATGGTGAAGCAGGGTGGCAATGGCTGGGAACGGGGCCTTACCGACGATCGGTACACCTGTTTGTTGTTAAGGGCTTTTTTGGGGGAGATCTGTTAACCTACACTTCTTTTTTTCTGTTTGCCTTGCCCTTTCCTGTGATGATGGAGAGTAGATGGGTTTGTGATGGGAACCTGCAGAGCTCAGAGGAGTGCTGGCACAAACTCTGCTGCGCGGTGCTAGAGGAGAGAAGGAATGATGTTGGGGCAGCTGGTTACATCCCTCCTCCCGAATCATCTGCCCTCAGAGTTTGAAGCCTGCAGAAAAAGGATGGTTGGGCTTTTGCAGGGGACAAGGAAGCAGCTGAACAGTTGTTTGACTTTATAGAGGAGCAAGGTCTGTTCCTGTATAACCTGCAGCTTTGTGGGGTGCCCACCCTGCATCACACAGTGCTCTGGGCTCTGTCCCCCCCAGGGGACACAGGCAGGACCAACACTGCCAGCCCCTGCCTGTACATCCCCACTGATGCTGAGACCAAAAAGGCTCCTGGCAATGCTGAGCGCTGGGCAGGGCAGCCCTCAGCTGCCCCATGTGTGCCAGAATCCCCAGCTCACTACAAAGTGCATATGCCGCTGCATGCCTCTTGCTATGAGACAGCTGGAGCTGCTGCTCCTGCAGCTCATGGGTAAAGCCGGAACACAGATGAATAGGTGCCGGTCTTAGATATTTCTTGCTGAAATAGCGAAACTGGAGCCCCATGGGGAGGGGTGGGATGTGCTGAGTCCCTGGGCTCAAAGAGATGCTCGGGACTGGTGTTCTGCCCCCCAGCTATGCCCCGTCAGGTTCACAGGACACTAGCCCGGGAGATGAAGGTGACCCCTTCCCAGAAACTGGGCCCCTGAGCACCGAAAGTGCAGCTGCGTCAAGCAGGGTGCTGGTGGCATCATGCTCCTGGCTTTAGTAATCCCGTGCCCTCCGGCTCCCAGTATTAGTCAGGCTCTCACCACCCAGGCACAACCGAGGTGAGAATCACAGAATGGTTTGGGTGGGAAGGGACCTTAAAGCCCACCCAGTCCCACGCCCTGCCATGGGCAGGGACACCTTCCACTAGACCAGGTTGCTCCAAGCCTCATCCAGCCTGGCCTTGGGCACTTCCAGGGATGGGGCATCCACAGCTTCTCTGGGCAAGCTGTCCCAGTCCCCCCCCCACTCTCTGTGGGAAGAATTCCTTCCTGATGTCCCATCTCAATCTCCCTCTTTCAATTTAAACCCATTACCCCTTGTCCTGTCACTCCATGCCCTTGTAAAAAGCCCCCCCATCTTTCTTGTAGCCCCCTCCAAGGGCACTGGAAGGGGCTCTAAGGTCTTTGCAGCAGCCAGCAAAGCCAGGACCCTGCCTGCTTCCTCCTGCTTCCCCTGGGTAACATGTACCCCCATCCGGGACACACTGCCCTGTTTTCACTGCTCTACCTAACCTCTTTCATGCCAAAAGCCCCAATTTCAGTCACGTGCTGCTAAAATCTAGGACGCAGAGAGGCACGAGCTGAGTGGTACAGCCAGTTACAATTAAATAACAAGCGTTACCAATAACCGCAACCGAAATCAGGAAAGTTCTGAAAGCTTTTTCAATTTAAAAATAGTCAGACCAGAGTTTGGTTTTGCCTCTTTGGTGCTTAATGTCCTTTGGGAGGCTGGAGGGTCCCAGAGAAAGTGCTCCTCTTCCTCCTGCTGTGACACATCTTCTTTTCCCGTTGCAAGACGGGACAGTGGGGTTTTGTTCCTCACGCCCAGCCCTCGAGAGGAGAAGTCTGTGTCTGTCCTGCTGTGTTCCGGAGCCACTTCCACCGGCTCAGCTGGGATCAGCCCATCTGCCCTCCCTGCCTTGGCCAACAGGAGATGACTAAGAAGCTTAATTGCTTTCTTGATAGCCAGTACATACTGTCCAGCCCCAGGGTGCTCATGGCTTTCAGGAAAGTTTCTAAAGAGAAAAAAGAAGAAGCAGAAGAAACTGCTCCGCCGGCAGCACATGCTGTCGTGTGTTGCCACTCGTGGCATGTTCCTTATTTGCAGCGAAACTCGCTTATGTATCAGGGAGCAGCTGGTACAAAAAAGTGGGAGATTGAGATGAGACATCAGGAAGGAATTCTTCCCGCAGAGGGTGGAGAGGCACTGGGACAGTTGCCCAAAGAAGCTGTGGATGCCCCATCCCCGGAAGCGTCCAAGGCCAGGCTGGATGAGGCTTGGAGCAACCTGGTCTAGTGGAAGGTGTCCCTGCCCATGGCAGGGCGTGGGACTGGGTGGGCTTTAAGGTCCCTTCCCACCCAAACCATTCTGTGATTTTCCCTGTGCCTGCTCCGGTGCTCGCTGGCAGTGATTCATCTGCTGTGGCTCAGCTAGTTTCGCCATGAAAACCCCTGCCTGCGTGGCGGCATGGTTAGGCAAGCCTGGGCCAGGCCGGGCTTTCCCCCAGCCGCAGAGGGTTGTCCCCATCCACTGGTTTTGCACCAGGGAGCTCACTCGGGGCTCGCTGCCCTGCACTGGACTGTGGGAAGCATGTGCATGCACTGGACTTTCTAAAGAGGAAAATGGAAACAGGGCAGTGGTTCTTGGCGTTACTGGCTGAAGGCAGCAGCACTGGGCCGCTGAGTGATGGGGCGTGCTGGGAGGCAGAAATGGGATTTTTAGGTAGTGTTGGCTGCATTATAATGGGCTGGATTGGCCGTGTCATTCCCGATGGTTTGTTTCTGGCCTTCAAGAGTAGTGCAACTCCCCTTAGGAACTGAAGATCGGATAAACCTCCTCCTCCTCTGTATTTAGACCATATCTCCAATTCTTTTCCTCTAGGGTTTAATACTTAATCATTTTATTATTTTCTTTTAACCCCAAAAGTGGTTTAACCATGTGCAGCTGGCACCAGACAGAACTCTCAGTGGCACTAGCATTACCTGGTCGAGAGGCAGCGCTTGGCCCGGTGAGAAGCTCAGCCTTGCTTAGGCAGGCAGGAGGCTGCGTGAGTGACTCAGGCTCCCAGGTACCGGAGCTGCTGATCAGGCAGTGGGCTGAGCTCTCAGCAAGGAGATACCCAGCAAGAAAACCATTCTGCTTCTGTGGGATAAAGAAAAAAAAAAAACCAACACAGAAAACCACCACCTCTGGTCTATGTGACAGTCTTGTGCTCTTACTGTAACAGCCAGACTGACACTGAGATTGGCAGGAACTACATCAGCACTAAGCAATGGGGGATAACGGTGCCGGGGCACGCAGCCTCCCGCTGCAGCACCTTTCGGGGTTTGCAGGGCGAGCAGAAGGTTGCACGCAAGTTTGCAAGGAGCGCTGTCCCGTTTTGTTTTGCAGAGGGGATGCTGTACCCAGGGTCTCATCCTGTGGCTCGCCTGGCCCTGCCGGGATCCAGCGAAGCAGAGGTAGGGCTGAGCCCCATCCCTGCGCTCCGGCTCTCAGGTCAGCTCATTTCACCCAGCCCAGCTTCGGTCAGCATTGACGGTGCGTGTGGAGCTCACGCTGCGGTGGCATCACGCTACTGTAGTAAAAGATGTTCTGTTGTTGTTTCTTTTCCCCAGATGCTGACGGTTTTGGCACATGTTAGTTGACGTTGGGGCCCTAAGGGGTCTGCAGAGGTGCTGCCTGCACCCGACGTGTGCCGTGGGTGTCAGGTCAGGGTGCAGCCTGGTGAGGATGCAGGGAGCTGGGTGATGCTGGTGCTGTGATTTTGGCTTGAGGTGGGTGTCATGAGTCACGTGGATGACTTGTAGTGGTGCCTTGGGTGTCTCAGCTCCACAGGCTGCCCTTTGGGGTTTTTTTGCCTTGCTGTAAGCAGCGTGTCCTGGCGGGGAGGGACTGTTGTGGACAGGGCTGGCCCGGCAATGGGAAAAACATTGCTTGAGGACATGGCCAGAAATGAATCATGGTGACTGCTCTTCTGCTGGAAATGTCATTTCTCCATGCTGCCCTTGGTTGCCCAGATGGCTTCTGCTGGGATTTCAAGAACACCCTTCCTAAAACTTCTTAGAGATGATACGTATGTTTAGTCAGCGGCATGTTTGCGTGCTCTTACCCACCAGATCTGCGTCATGATGCAAACAACCCTGTGTTTTGGTGACAAACGGCACAGACTTCTTTGCACGTGGCTTTCATGGCAACCTAGCACTGAATGTCCCCTGGCTCTTGTTTCTCTCTCCCTCCAGCAAACCCATGGCCCTGGCTGGGAGCCCTGCAGCACCTCCAGCTTCCCAGCTCAGTTTCAGAGGAGACAAGCTGTGTCTCCCCACCGTGCCCAGCTCCTCTCCCATGCTGGTGCCCTCAGATTGCTGACTTGCTCTACCTCCATTTTCTTCTGAATCAAACTGACTCCTGTAGCATCAGGTAACTGGAAACCTTTGTTCTCTGTACAGCAAGAGGCATCCCATTTGCTTCCTTCCTGTGGTTACTTTAACCAGAGTGACTGAGCTTTACTGAAAAACTCCCCACAGCTGAGCTGACACTGCCCTTTTCTCTGTGCAGAGCAGGACTCGGGGCACTGGTTTAGCTCACGAGGGTCCTTGGGCTCCCGCCTCACACTGGTGACATGGGCTTGGAGAGCTGTTTCCTGCGTCCCCGTAGAAGAAAAGTTATATAATAGGGAGGAAAAATAGGTGAAGAGGGTCAGGAGAGCATGCGGGCTGGACCTGCCTGGGGTGAAGCATCAAGTGGTGCCCACAAGTGCAGGCTTTACTAAGAACATAAATAATCTTGTGGGCAAAATCAGCGCTTCCACTGACCAACACCAGCCTGAAGTTTGGGCAGAAACACACTCAGAAATTGTCATCATCACTGAAAATACTTTTGTTTCTAATGCAGTCAGGAAAGAAGCTGCCAATAAACACCCAGAGTCTGCTGGGCTTGCAAATAAAGGGTTAAGAGTGGTGAAAACTAAAGAGACTCGAAAGCAAAACAGAGACATGGTGAGGTGGGTCCCCACCAGCCACCCCAGGCTGTCTGTGAAGGATTGCACTGGTTGAATTTTGGGTTTGTTAGTAACAGAACTTTAAATTCCCGTGCGCACGCCTGCTCGGTTTCATTCAGGCTTCAACTGCTGTGCATACACGTACGTAAGTCCATGATCCCCAGCCCCAGGTGAAGCAAGTGGTTCTGTTGTTAATTTATATTAGTCTAGTTTTTAGCTAGTATCTACTATCTGATCTAGGATCAAGGCCTCATCCTGACTGAGCACAGATGTGAAATTAAAAACAACTCAGTAGATAAACGCAGGCAGCAGTGCTATCTCCTGTAAATCAGGGGTAGGGAGGTGCAGGGATGTTAAAGCCCTGGTTGTTATTGATGATGTTCAGGCATATCACCAGTTATTTAACTGTGAAAGTGATGCTCTGAAAATGGCAGTGGCTGGAACACTGGCTAGAGTCAGAGGTTGAAGAGACTGGAGTGACCATGGAGTACCTTGGGCCAGTGTTTTGCTACAGCGAGAAATCGCTGGCAGGTATATTTTTGCAGCAAATTTGCATTTAAATGTAGGATCTCGAGACTTCTCACTTCCCTGGCCCTTAATGCATGCGACAGATCCTCGCCTGGATCCGTGCCCGCTGGGCTCTTTCCCAGCACAGTGACACCGGGCACAGCATCTATGCACTGGTGCTGATTTACAACCCTGTTAACATCTCGGAAGAACAGAACAGAGGCTTTATTCATTAGAAGGTCTTTATTAGCAAAAATTAGCTTAATTTGTCCTGGTAAGAAGCTTTAATTAAGTTTTACAGTGTTTGTCTCCCACGCTGCCCGTGAGCCAATGCCACCCAATTGATTTCCGCAGGAGCAACCCACGGAGCGGCATTC
>NW_010229338.1:15622-18236 GCF_000690775.1 Eurypyga helias
ATAAACATACAAATAGAGTAAACCAAGTATAAATAGCGTCTCTTCAGTGGTGACTTACACAGCAAACAACAAACTGACAGTGTTTCATCGTACTGGTGCCCTGACACTTCTAAATATTAGAAGCAAATGCCTCTGGGTTATAGCATTTTCCTCCGGCTCAGCGTCCTGTAGCACTCATGGGGGAGCATGCAGGAGGCTGGGTCAAGGAGGAAGGGGAGCCTGAAAATCAGCAGCTCTCGGGGGCATGAAGCTGCTCTCGCTGCAGCCCCCCACCCGGCCGCACTCGTCTGCTGCGGCTCCTCGTGTGCAGGATTAGAAATAACCCACCCTCTCCCCTCAAATATTGTCAGTGCTGTGTGCAGCTTTATGAATTTGAATGCAAACTACCCAAGCCACCTTAAAATGGTGGTTAATTAAATATCCTCTGAGTTTTAAAAGAAAAACCAACCAACCAACAAAACAGCGAGTAAAATCCAATCAAAGACTGGAAAATAGTAAGATTAACTTTCAAAAGTGCAGAGTGGCTGACCCAGCAGCTCAAGAAGGCAATCATTAGCAATTTGTAAGTCAAGTTCTATTAGAACCAAACATTTCATTCCTACTACTGATTTTTTCTTTAATTTGGACTAATATATAGGCTGAAGTCTAACTGGTCTGTCGCAGTGGCACAATCGCATGCTGTCCATGGGAGTGCAGGTCCTTCTCCTCCTCCACATTGCTTTCCATGCACAGGAAAAAAAAAAATGCCCCCTAGTTACATTTATGGTTATTTTGCACAGTGCAAGGCCATGGAATAATTTTTGATATCTCAGTGCCTAATTCCAACTGCAGAACCAGAGACGGTGATATGGTTATGCAGGAATAGAGGGATAGAACATGAGGAGAGGCCTCATTTGGTTAAAATTAAACTGTGCTGAACTCAGAGCTGGAATTGCTCCTGATCAAGCGGCCGTGCCCAATGAATCATGGTCTGCTCCCCAGGTGGACGCTGCTTTGGGTGTTTTGAAGTTATGAATGAAATAGCACTAGCATCAACAGTATTAAAATATTGAACAATAAATAGTATTTTACAAGCTCCTAACACATTTCTCCAAAACATATTGTAAACATAAACACTGAGGTATTAAAAGGAATAAATATTCAATTCAGTTGTTAAAAAACCCAACAATTTTAAATAAAATGCTGACATTATTGATCTGTAATTCTTGACTTGAACCCTAAAATAACTTAATCTCTTGAGTGATTTTGCAGCCTAAAGTGATTTCTGAAAAAACAGCAGGATTTTGTGTGAAGGATGCAGACCCCTGGGCACTTTCACTTCCTTCTCTTCATCAGCAAGTACTCTTCGATGTAGTTGATGAAAATGTCAAACTCTCCCATAGCCTTATAGACTCCGTTCTCGTTCATCTGCAGGTGAAAGCCAAGCCCGTTTAAGTCTGAATGTGATGATATATGTGGTGCACAGCTGCTAGAAATATTCTCCTCCCACCAAGAGCTCCAGCTTCTCTGCCCAACCCGCTGGCTGCTCCTCTGAGCATCGCCCTCTGGACTCCTCTCCCTTAGGTATTTATGTAATTAAAGACATTTCTGGGTTCTGTTCGCTATCCTAAGTTGAAGCCGGCAGTAAATCCCCTGCCTCGCCTGGGGCGGTGGGTTCCTGCAACCTCAGTGCAGCCCCGTGAGTGGGGACCTTACCTTGTCGAACGTCTCTTTAATGTGCTTTATGGTTTTGCTCCTCTTCTCGCACGTGAAGAATCTGTGCTGCAAGGGGACAAAAGCAACAACATCAACCACACACGTTTCCTTTTCGGGGCGCGCGACAGCGTCTCTCCCCTCCTCCTGCCCCTCGTCACTGCCGCCCCATCGGTCTCTCCACCTTCCCCTTCCCTGTGGGGCTCTCTGGGGCAGCAACCGTGGCTGCTTTGCACCGTGCACTGGTGAAATGAACCCAGCACGACCCCAGTGCAGACCCTGAGCCCTTCCCAGCCCCGTGCACCTTGCCACCAGCCCCGGGGAGGGCAGCCCCATGGTCTCTCTGCAGCCGGTGATGGGGTCATGGCTGCACCAGTCACAGTTTCGGGAGGCGTCATCACAGAGTCACACTGCTCCAGCACCCAGGTAAGTGACAGACCCTCCGCCCTCCCTCCCCTTATCTCTTCAGTCACGCACTGTTGAGTGGGGCAGGGTGGTTCCTCTGCACAGAGCCCCTGAATCATCATTATTTAACTGCTGAAAACCTGGGGAGCAGCTGCAAGGAGAAACCTCATCCTTATGGGGTCTGCCTGCCCGGAGTCCTGCTCCTCTGCACCATCCCGACACCCATGCTCCTGCCCCCTGCTCCTGGGGAGACCCAGCACCCGCTCTCCACCTTCCTGCTCATTTGGGACTGGCCCTGCCTCGCGGGAGTGCTGGTTTCATGCCCCACCTCACCCACCCACCCCCCCCGGTGATGCTGAGCCCCACTCACACAGCGCCTCATCATTGTCTTGAGGCTGAGCAGCAGGTTGCCCAGGTTGCCCATGCTCTGCTGATGATCCGTGCTGGTCCTCATGGCGCTGGGCAGGACCTCCTCCATGTAGAACCGCATCATCTCCGACACCGACTGGCAGGCGCA
>NW_010229338.1:18262-27162 GCF_000690775.1 Eurypyga helias
GACGGCCACCAGCGCCGACGTGTGTGGGTGTTTTTAAAAATCACAGCTGTGGCAGTGGTCAGAGCTCTCACGCTGTGTTACCACTGCTCGCTGCGGCTGCGCTGGGGGGGGGCTGTGGGTCAGCCCTGCCGCAGACACACACGTTACTCCTCGTCTGGAGTCCTTGTCTGATGTGGAAAATGCCCCGATTTACTATCTGCTTACTTTCTTACAAAACACTGGCCGAAGGATAAGGGAATTAGATAAGAATTATCATTCTTACCTTAAATTCATCCAGCAGTTCGGAGCTGAGCAACTGGATGCTGAGTTCATTGTCTTTTGATTGCTGTGGAGGGATGCAATGGAAACATGAGCTTTGCTTGTACAGGCTGTGTTCCCCTTTTTTCTACCAAACGATCGTTTTGCTTGTTCGCATTTATTGATGCAAAGGCAACGAGCACCCCGCACACTCGTGTCCGTGGCACGGTAGCACCAGGTATGGGACTCCCCCGTTCTTTGGTCCATCGTCTTGCAGTGCAACTACCACCAGGTTAAGGCAGCAAGATACTGAAATCAGAAGCTTCGGTCCCATTGATTTTGTTGATGTGAGACTCCTCCCGCAGCTGCCAGCGCTGCACGCTCGCTTCAGCTGCTGAGGGTGTTTCTGTAGCAGCGCTGGTGCGAACCGCACCGCCCTCCAGATGGGTGGTGGGGCTATGGCAGCCCCTGGAAGCAAGGTATCCACCCCAGCCTGCCTGCCCACGGGGGCAGGAGGGGTTAATCCCCTCGTTTTTGTTATCCCTCTAAGTCTACCGTCAGCGGGGAAAAGGGATCTGCAGAGGGTGTCTGTCCTTGTGCTGCCTCTGTTGCACCCTCAGCTCTGGAGGACCGGAGAGCCGCAGTGGGGTGGGCTGGCACCAGGAGAGCATCACCCCACAGCACCAGGGTACTTCAAAGCTTTCCTGAGAGGTTACAAATATTCCTTCCCACATTACCTGGGAGATCTACAGCAAGCTGTAAATCTAAAGTCACGACTGCATTCATTGGATAATAAACACAAGCCATGACATTAGCTTGAGGTTTAATCTGGAGAATTTTCTTGTTTCATTGCAAAAACACATTGACATTAACTAAAATAGTAACACAGATGTGACCAACCACCTCTATCGGTACTGATGCAATGACAAATGCTCACGTGCTGCTTTCTCAGCAACCCCGGGGCTCCCATCAGCTGGTGTGCAAAGCAGTGACCTTTTATAGGTGCCACAGCAAGTGCTAGTTACCGTAGCTTTTCTCCAGTCATAAAATACCATGTTCAGGCTTTTGTGGTTCTTTCAAAGAAAAAGGTCTGCAGCAAAAGATTTCCCTTTTCATCAAGCATTGACTTCATTGAGGCTGGACCTCATTGCCCTGAAGAAAGGACTATTTCCTTCCTATTAATGCAGTGAATAATTTGTTCTGCAACATTTAGGGGGAAGTCTGGTTAGTAAGGTTCATCAAGACGCATTATGAAATCTCTTGAGTTCATTGTAACTAAAACCAGAAGGAAATTCTTGCATGTTGTCTCCCAGCGAGCAATGAAACTGAACTTCTCTTGCTCACCTCCATCAGCCCCTAACACCATACATTTCTGCTGGGAGGAAGCTGTCTTCCCCCTCATCCAAATCACTGAACTTTGCAAACAAAAAAAAAAAGCAAAACGAGAAGGAGGAGAGGCTAGCAGGGTAATACTTACAAAATAATCCTTAATTTCCTCAAATTTGATCCTCAGCTCTTTGAGCCTTGCAGGCAGGAGCTCGGAGAAGTGGAGGCAGCTGGGCTCGGCAGGCGAGCACCTGGCAGGCAGGGTGCTGGCAGCCAGGAGCAGCAGGACCAGGGCTGAGGAGGTTTGCATGCTGTGAAAAATGAGCTGCTTTCCTCTGGTCCAGCTATCGGTTGAATTTCACAGGAGGGTACAAAGCAGATCTGCAGCTTCCACCTTCATGGAGCCCCTCATTTATACTGCCAAAACATCACTCCATTTCCTCTCCCCATTTCCTGGCGAGCAATATTGGGGTTTTAAGTCATTCATTAAACCCAAATGTCACTTGGGTTTCCCGTCAACTTGGGTTTCCTGTTCTCTTGACCCCCCTCCTCTCCTCACACCCCATCAAATCTTTTGTGCTTAGACTCTGCATTTTTTTGTCATTACTTGCTTCTTGTAAATTTAAATGTGGCTAAAGAGGAAAGCTTCGGCTATAATGCGAAGAAGAAAAGGTGCTGTGTGAGGTTAGTTCTGCATTCTCACAGTCACTTTTTATTTTTAGATGAATGCCCTACTCTTAGGGGAAAAAAAGTGTTTCTATTTTTAAGAATATCAAACCTGCACTTAGGATCATCAGCACCACGCGTAGTTCAGCAGCGTTGCTTTTGATGAGCCTGCACAAATACGCTGTCTCCTCCCTTGGCATTCTCATGCTATCCTGCAAATACACACAATAACCTTAAATCCCAATTTTCAAATGCTTTTTTAGTTAACACGCATGCCTGCTGAAGTCCATGTGAATTTTCTCCGCCTCCAGCAAGCCCCAAAACTATGTTCCCCATCTTCAGCCGGTGTCGTGCCTGCCTGCCGACGGGATGTGTTCTGGGATGTGCCGGGATGCGGTGAAGGACCCAGCCTGGCTGGGAAGCGCTGCCGCTCAGGTCGCTCAGGGCTTGTGCCCAGCTGCGGGGCTGCTGACCCAAGGCGGTGGGTGGCTGCTGGGTTTGTGCCATGGGAGCCGCTATTTTCACACTGGTGTGTGGTGGTGAAGCGTATAAGCAGGTCATGAATATTCAGGTTTTGTTCTGGCTCTTTAATCCGATTTTGTTTCCTAGAAATGGACACTCAAGCAACCCAGCGCTGGCGCTACGAACAGGGTGTGCTGAGCTAACAGAGGCTTATTGTCCCAGCTCTGATAAAATTGCCATTTCAGAGCTGAAGATAACTCCTCTGACGTCTCTTTGCTTTCCGCTTTTCTCTCTTTCATGCTCTCTTTCTATATATACCAGTACACAACCCCCTCTGCTTCCTTGTGATAAAGATTTCACTGATGAATTTTGGAATCTGTTGTCTAAGAAATAGAAAGTAAAGATGAATTTGGCCTTTCTGAAAACAGAGAGTTTTCCTTGAAAGCTCCCGTGTTATTTTGAAACAGTGCGTTCTTCCCAGCCTGCCTCCGGGACATTGCTTTGGACAGATCCATTCTCTTCCCTTCACTGCGCTGAACCTCTTTTGAGCTGAAATTGCAAATCTCTGTGAAAGAACTTGTTGCAAAAAAGAAAAAAAAAAAGTTGGAAAAATGCAAATTATCGTTTCTTACTGTATATTTAGATTTTTAAAATTTTATTTTTAGGTGCAAAAGAGAGGAATGTTTGGCCTACGCATGTATGAGTAAGAGTGAAGGGCATGAAACGTTAGCAACTGAAGGGTTTAGGCGGAGGCAATGTGAGGTTTTGCTCCCGATTTTTTTATCATTTGTTGTTGATAATTGCCTCTTCCGAAGGCAATGAGGAAGCCTGCTCATGGTGAATCACTGCAGGCACACTAGGCTAGCTGTATCACAGCATGTCATGCATTTGGTGACCCATTTTTCTTCCCCTGCTCTAACGCAGACCTGTGGTTTCTCCCCTTGAGCGCCAGCAGAAGCAACGAGAAAGGAGAAGGGCGAACAGCAGATGGTTCAGAAAAAAACAAGTAGTTTTAAACTCAACCCGTTTCCACTGGCAGGATCCCACCTTTCTCTGCTTTCCCCCTTGGCTTCCTGGGAGATGTTTTGCTTATTTTGGAATAACAGGTCAATAAAACTTCACTGCCAAGACCTGGGTGGCTGCTGAAGTTTCATGAGGGCATCAGGACTCGGGTGGTAAGGTCAGGGGGTGCGATGCTGTCAGCAGCCGGTGACAGGAGGGCAAAGCCTGGAGCTAAACCGGCTCCCTTCGGTGAAGGATGCAGCCCCAGGAACTCCTCTACAAACCAGGTCCCCTGCAGCAGAGGGGTCGCTCTCAGGCTCAGCTTTAGGTGCTGGTGTTTTTGGGGGATGCAAAGGAAAGGGTCTCTGGGCACACGGGAACCTCCGGGGCCATCCGCAGGAGCTGGCAAGGTGCCAGGAGCCCTTCTTCCTTGCTGCTGGGGAGCTGAGCGCTACTTTCCAAAATTCTCTTATTTTGTGCAATCTGTGGGTCTCCATGAAGTCATTTTAGTTTGACATACAGAGTGTGCAGAGCGGCTCTTGTGCAATTCTCTCCTCCCTGTTTTGGAACCTGGCTTGTGGGTTGGTTTGGTTTTTTGGTTTTTTTTTTTTTTGGGGTACGAGCGTAAGCCAGATGTGTCCATGCCACAAAGGAAACTCTGGCCTGCGCACGGATGATACTCTGCTGTGTTTACCTGTATTTCCTTTGCCGTGTCAGAGATCTTGACGGTGCAGTTTCGCTCTGACTTACTCGTGCTTACTGCTGTGGAAAGGCATTGACACTGCAGTACTACGAAGTGGTTGCATGAATGAATAAAGCACTTTTTCCTAAAGAGTGTCCGGGGGACGTGGGTGTATTTCTAAACCTTTAGGAAACAGCTTTCATGTTTGCCAAGAAGATTGTTGCAGGAAGGAAAGTGTGTTACTCAAAAGCCATTCGTACACTTTTACCCCACCTCCCACGAACTTCTAAGAGCTGCATGTTCTCAAGAACTACTCAGCAGGACAGCAGAACTGCGTTTCTGTGGTAAAACAGAGGCATTTAGATAAATGCGTTTCCCCCACGCCGTGGCACGCGGTGAGGTTTGTGCTGGACGTGCACCCGGGCAACCTGCGCTGGTTCACCCCGCACAGGCTGGGCTCGGTGGTCTCTGGAGGTCCCGTCCCCGGAGCAGGGTGGCATCTCATGCTGCTTATTAAAGGGGCTGCCTGCGTGTGCGTCTTCTCTTACGTTGGCAAGTTTCATGTGGGAGAGTTATTCCATTTTTTTGCCTTCTTGGCCTCTCACGCTCCGTTCGGACAAAGGAACATTGTGCATTTTATGCGCTATCCATTCTAGATATGCTCAGAGGATCCCCTAGATTTCCAGATTATCGTAATAGTGTGTGCAGTTCTTTCCTTTTCCAAAATTCCCCATTTCCCATCTCTTCAGATCTGGGAGATCTGCTGTCAGTGACGCTCTCGGGGAAGCAGAGGCTTGATGGCCTTTCATTCAACTTATTCGAAGCAATGCTGTTTGCTCTCTCAGCAGCCCCATCCTCGATGACTAACAGTTGCTGAGGCGGGAAGCATCGAGTGGACTGCCCTGCTCTTTTTTTTTTTTTTTTCTTCAAGATTTGTTTTTCTGCTGTCAAGGCATGACGTCGGATTTTGCACTTCTGGAAACCTGCTGCTTTCTAACAGTCTTGACGGAATTTGTGCTGTGACTCATATCGACCTCAACAGGTAAATCCCAAATTACTCTTTGGAAATTTAATCAATGTCACTGTTTTGCTTTGTAACATTTAAGTGTCCAGAAATAGGTTATTAATCATGCCCCAGAGACCTTATTGTGACCTTTAATGTGACTTCCAATATGACATACAGAGATCCTTACATAAGAATTTCTCAGCAGGTCCAGAACATCCGTTTGATCCCAATCAAGGTGGTATGCTGACCTAAAATCATCAAGTAATGGAGACTTCCTCCCATCAGTAGGTTCAGTGCTTCAGTCATTAACTTAATGGAGAAATATTTTCACTTTTTAAATCCCATACATAAATTCCCAACATTTGGAATTCTGCTGCAGCCTGTAAGGCAGATAGGGAACAACATCCCTATTTAGTATCCTGCCTTGGGATTTCGGGGTGCCCTCTGTCTCCGCCTAGAAGAGCGAGCTGTGTCATTTTATGCCACTCTGCGAGGGGTGCGCAGAGCCGTGGGTGAGGGTCGGTGCTGCGGCAACACCCTGGTGTCGCTGGGTCTTGTAACGAGCCCATTGATGCAACGTCGGGCCATCCTCTGGGCAAGGACTGCTTCTAGACAATGCTGCCCTCATCTGTGAGAGGTGGTTTTCTGCTCTGCAGGGGAGCAGTTACTACCTTTCTTCTCTTTTCTTTTCTCCTGAAGTAAGTTTTCAGAGGGGATTTTCTGATGCTCACAGCGATGTACTGTTGCTGTCCATATAGAAACCGGGGAGGTCTTGGCACTGGCGTTTCAGGGAGCGGGGAGCGTGTGCTCCGAGCGAGCAAGGAGGATGAAAAAGGCTCCCTCAGAAGAACGCAGTATGTTTACAGGTAAGCTGGTAAAAGTATGCATAATTGGTCAAATATATGGTCCATCCTGAGTTACCCAAGTACCTCTTGCAATGACTTTTTTTTGATCATCCTACAGAGGCAATTTTGAGCAACTTCTGTCTTGAACAGGTCATTTCACAAGTGCTTTTTTGATGAGTTTCTTTTTTCTAGTTTTGGTATGACTGCGGTGTGTGGATCTTCTGGGTAATATTGTCTTTGTCATGTTTTAGCACCAATACTCTGACCAATAATACAAATACAAACTATTTATAGTTATGAATAGTCACAAGACAGAAACGAGATATCATGGTTTGAGAAGCCAGATAACACAAACCCACTGCCTGATAGCGCAACGTGACCATCGGGGTGAATTACAGAGGAAATTTCATTCACTTTCCACGGAAGCGCTGGGCCCTCGGCCTGAAGCCAAATATCAGGCTGGGTCACTCACGCGGTGGAGTTTTGGGGTGGTTTTTTGCACGGCACAGAGCAGCTCACGCTGTGGGTTGAGAAATCCCGGGCTTTCTTTTCCACTCCCCAACACGCAGCCAAGCACGTGCCGCGGCCGGCGGTGCCGCACGTGACGGTGGGTCACCCGCCGTGCCGCGAGGGATGCTGCAGCATCCCCGGTGCCGTTGGGGGATTCCCCACGTGCCCCTGCTGAGGTTTTCCACTATGAAATCACTAATGTGATAACACCGTGGCCCCCGGGACTCCCCTGTGAGCCGCTCTGCAGAGGCTGATGCCCGGACTCGGAGCTGGTGGGTTACTCAACCAGAAAAGAAATAGCGATGGCCGTGGAAGGCTGTATTCAAATCTGACATTTCAGAGGCTCCCCTGAGAAGCCAGAGCAAAGGGGACAAGTTTCATGATGCAGATTCCCAGAATAATCAGCCTGAAGGCTGCTGCTGGCACTGCTGCCCTTTCAGAGAAAAATGCAATAAAATAGAATTGCTAGAAGTCTCTTCTTCCTGTTGAATTTGTTTATTTTAAGTTGAGGAATTTCTAATTAACAGCCTTGGCACAGGATGTGCATCCGGCTGTGCCATGAGGAGGGGAAGGGAGAATAATCTGGTCTTGACCTCACCTACGTAAGCAGAGATTTTTTGATTAAAAAATCATAGAATCTTTTAGGTTGCAAAAGACCTGTAAGATCATCAAATCCAGCCATTAACCCAGCACTGCTAATACTAACCCATGTCCCCAAGCACCTCATCCACACGTCTCTTAAATCCCTTCTGGGACAGTGACTCTACCACCTCCCTGGGCAGCCCGTTCCAATGCCTGACAGCCCTTTCCAGGAAGAAATTTTCCCTAATATCCAATTTAAAGTTCCTCTGGTGCAACTTGGGGCTGTGTGATCCACCAGATGTGCTTGTCACATGTTTCAGGAGCTTTTAAATATTTTCTTTATAACTTTCTACCTCTGTGTGTTCAGATTTCCCTTCTGGTTTACCTTTTTGTTTGTTATGTTGTGTTTTACAGAGGCAGCAGGCGATGCAGCCCAGCTGTTTCTCCTGCGGGTGGTGTCTTCATTGCAGAGACCTAGAGAAAAAGTGAACTGGAGCTATGAAAGCAATAGAGCTCAGCAACTGGAGAGCTATTACTGAAATCACGTTGCTCCCAGGGGTATGCCCTGCTTCCCTCCACGGGACCTGGGGCTTCTGGTCCTCTTCTGTTCAGCTCTGGTCTTGCTTGGGCTTCTTAGGTAATTTGACCAGGATTTACCTTTTTTAGAGGTCTGAGGAAGGTTTACTTCAGTAATGGGATCAGGCACTAAAGTCCCTTTTTGGTTATTGCTTTCCATGTAGGCTGTGAGGGCCATAACTAGGAAGTAGAAGATGCATCTGAATGGTGGAAAACCCCTCTCACTGAAAATGGTGTTTAAATAAAGAAGAAGAAAAAGGATCTGAAGCGAACTTCCTCTGCTAGCTGTCTCCTGCCTGTCGGGAAGGGAGAGATTGGCAGTTAGTCCATCACCCACTCCTCGGAAGAGGCTGGCGGCTGGTTTGCTGAAAATGTAAAGGCAAAGCTGCAATCCATGCAATGTTCCCATTTCATATTTATGGCCAAAAGGGGTTTTGGTGGTTGCTTTGTGCAGTGGGGAAACATGCTCCATGCAACCGAATCTTCAGTTTTCCCTGGAGATCAGAGGACACTTTGGTTAGCAGAGGGCTGAGCCTGCCTGCATGGGTCTGCCCAGGCTGCGGTGGGAAGGGTGATGTCCCATGGCAGAGCCAATGCTCCCTGTGTGTGCCAGGGTTGGTGGATAACAGGATAAACCTCTGGAAAAATTAACCTTGCCTCGTAGCATGATTTTCCAAGAATTTATACCTAGAAGCCAACGGTGGCTGCGATGGATGGTGAAAGAGGTGGCTCTGCCGGCACCGAGGACGGAGCAAGGCTTGAGGTGTGACAAACCCTTTGGGGCTTTTGGGATGTGCAGGTCTCAGCATGGACCTTGTGATGGGGGTTGTGTCCTGGAGGGGCTGGCGGCATCCCGGGGCAGCCTGCACAGTGGCACTTGCTCGTGCCAGGGCCAAAACAGCATCTGTGGGAAACGGGGTGCTGTGCACAGCCCCGTTGCAGGGTGTGTTCAGGGCAGCAGCGGCTCTGGAGAGCATCTTGAATTGCACAGGATGCCCCGCTCTTC
>NW_010229338.1:27207-31634 GCF_000690775.1 Eurypyga helias
AGAGCTCAGAGGAGAAATCACCCTGACCAGCCCAGGCACGACTGTGCTCCTACCCCACAGGTACAGCTCACGGGGGCAGCTTTCACCTCCTAACCTCTCCTCCGGTGCCCGGAGGGTTTCGCTCCCCAGGACATTCACTTGGGGTGCTCTGTCGTGCCTGAGCTCCGTGTTGCTGCTCGTTAGGCAAGCCATAGCCTCGTTCATTAGTCCACCTTGCCCAGAGAAACTGTGGATGCCCCATCCCTGGAAGTGTCCAAGGTCAGGCTGGATGAGGCTTGGAGCAACCTGGTCTAGTGGAAGGTGTCCTTGCCCATGGCAGGGGGTGGGGCTGGGTGGGCTTTAAGGTCCCTTCAACCCAAACCATTCCATGATTCTGTGATTCTTTCTGCATGAGCCTGGGGAGGACAGTGTGGGGAGGGACACACCGCTGCCAGGCCAGCCTGGATTAAAGGAATTACGGGAATGGGAGGTGGGAAAGCAGGACAGGAGATTTTCCGATGGGGGCTTGTCCTCATGACTGCTCCAGGGAATCTTGTGCCAACCTGTGGTTTTTGCTCACTTCCACAGGACATGTGTTATCAAATAAGGTGGGAAGGAGGAAGGCGAGGGGCTGTGACTTGCCAGCAAGAGCTGCTTTTGCTCTCCTGACCCCCCCGTCTCTCTGTGCCCTCGAGCTGGGGCTGGAGCAGGCAGAGCTCTGGGCCCTGTCTGCCTTTCGGGATGCTTCCACCCGGGTTCACATGCCTCCAGCACCAACGAAACCAGCTCTGGCCCCTCACAGTTGTGAAATTGAGACTGATTCAAGTCCCCAGTTAGTATGCACTCAAGGCAATATTAACCCAGCCAAAACTGAAACCCGTGTTTAAGGGCTGGGTTAGGTACCGAATCCACAGCTAATTTACTGAAATTTGTTTCAATTTTGGTGAAAGCTAAATCTATGACACCTCTGACTGGCTACTGGAGTGATTCATTTGCTCCCCAGATAATTCAAAAATGGAGCTGATAGCAGCAAGCACTCAGTTTCTCCTCTATTAGGCATCATTTATTGCCTGCACCATCAGCACATTTCCCGCCCCCAGGCAAGCCCCGGCCCTGTGTGGGTCAGCCTTGCTCGAAGCCCAGGCTGAGCGGAGTCTTCGACAAAAATGCCCTGCATGACTTTTGCAGCCACATCAGTTTTCAGTTCTTCCAAACCTAAGGAGGAACAGGGGAGCTGGGTGACGGGCACATGCGTTTCAGCAGGCCGGGGGCTGGCATCTGCCGTGGGGCTGCCCGCAGCCCGGTGTTGGTCCCGGCGGCAGCAGCAGCAGCGTATGTGATGGGTGTTTCTCTTCCCCCCTGAGCGTCGCTGTGATTATTTGAAAAGCCACGCCATTCAGAGCTCGGTCGGAAGCTTTGGAGGAGGAAGTGGGGGGTGGTTCAATATTTTGACAAGAAACAGTCCCCCTGCCTGGCAGAGACCTGGCCAGCTGTGCCTCGTGTAGCTGAAAGTCTCTGGTCTGCTAGTGCCCACCTGGGAGTGCAGACGATCAGCCCTGATAACTCTGTGCACGTGCTATTGTGCTGGTCTGTGGGATTCTTCCTAAACCTCTGTGCGCCCCAGACAGCTCCTGACACCTGATGCCATTTTCTGAGACTGTTCATTTGTATTTTCAAAGTAAAAAACTCCAGCTTTGGTTTCCTAAACACTAACAAGCTTTTCCAAAGCGCCTGTTGGTGGGGAACAGCACCCCAGAACTGCCTGCACAAGCTCTTCTGTGGGTCATAGGAGCATCCGTGGGCTTCAGCTGGGGATCCTCGAGCTCACTATGGAAAATCCCTGTCCTTGGAATGAGCAATTTTCTTCAATTTTGGCTAATTTTATTTTTATCTCCTCTTTGGGTCTCTGTCTCATTGACTTGCCCTGTCAATGGCATACCCCAGTCTCCACAGGAACCCCCCAGGACTGGAGGAACAAGGGAAGCATCACAATGGCTGGCAATGCAAACTGATTGTAGCACTAATTACAAGAGGAAAAAAAAAAGAATTAAAATTAGAAGCAAGCATAGTAAACAAATCTAACTTCTGCAGGGAAGGTGAGCATGGGGGCTTCTTGTGGGTTTTGAAAGTGGAAGTTTGATTTGCTCAGAGCTTTTTCATATTCACTGATCACACCTCTCCCTCAGAAAGACCTTTCAAGAAAGTTTCGTTTCTCTGCGAAATGTTGGCCCTCCCAGCCTTGCAGGCCACCGAGAGCACTTCTCAGGCAGTTTGAAAACTTGACTGTGCTTCAGCATTTTCTATACAATGGCATCGTCAATTGCTTAGAGAAACCCAATTGCTAATATGTCAGGTGCCCACATCAAAATGCTTCTGAAACCTCCTGGAAACTGAAAGAACCTCATTCATTAAGCCTGGATTGAATTTCGTTGGCAGATTTGAGTCTTTTAAATATACGCACAGCGGTGCAGATCTCGGCACGGGCGTTAGGCTTTACGTCGTTCTTTTGCGGATGCTTCTGTTCATCTCCAATGGCAAAGTAGTGCTTTTCAGGCAACTGTACCTCCAGTTTTGCTGAAATAGACAATTTTCTTAACGTGGTGAGAAAAAAAGAAAATGGAAACAAACCAAACCATAGAGATTCACCCTCTGACTGTGAAATCTTGCTGAAATGATCACAAAAGAGTGACATGTACCCAAGCAGGGGGACGGCTAAACCTTTTGGATAACTCCGGAGCTGTTGCAATTTGGGGGTAAAAATTTTCCAAGAGCCATCTAAATCTCCAGCCAGTTCCTGAAATTAGCAGAAATCATAGAACCATAGAATGGTTTGGGTGGGAAGGAACCTTAAAGCCCACCCAGTCCCACCCCCTGCCATGGGCAGGGACACCTTCCACCAGACCAGGTTGCTCCAAGCCTCATCCAGCCTGGCCTTGGACACTCCCAGGGATGGGGCATCCACAGCTTCTCTGGGCAAGCTGTCCCAGTGCGTCTCCACTCTCTGTGGGAAGAATTTCTTCCCCCTGGGCTGGTCCCTAGCACCACACACAGCTCGTGCACTTGCCTGATTTTGAGCACAGCCACACTTTGGTTGGACTTGTGACTTTCTGAACATGTGCTTCACAGAGATGATGCTGCAACCCTGGAGATGGACAGTTGCACTGCTCTTTAGCTGTAACTCCCAGGGATGGGGCATCCACAGCTTCTTTGGGCAACCTGTCCCAGTGCTCCCCACCCTCTGCAGGAAGAATTTCTTCCCCCTGGGCTGGTCCCTAGCACCACACACAGCTCGTGCACTTGCCTGATTTTGAGCACAGCCACATTTTGGTTGGACTCGTGACTTTCTGAACATGTGCTTCGCAGAGATGATGCTGCAACCCTGGAGATGGACAGTTGCACTGCTCTTTAGCTGTATTATTAAACTGTAAAGACCTGAAATAGGCATTTCCCTTCAGGGAAGATGCCATTTGTGATAACCAAAATATGAGTTCACATTTTATCAAAACGGGGGAAGAAAGCATCTAACCTTCAACACCCCCCACCCTGGTGACTAAATTGATGGTTTTCTGCAGAACAGATATATCGGTGTACGAGATCCTCCACCACGCTTTTCTCCTTCCACAAAGGTGAGTCTTAGATGGGAGAGGAAAAAAAAAAAACCCAAACCCCACTCTTTGCATTTTTTTTTAACTCTCTTTTGGGTGAAATCCTGGCTCGGTGGCAGTTCTGCCATTGGTGAGTCATGCAGACGAGTGTCACATCTGCTCCATGAGAGTGGTGGCTGAGGCTGCATCATTTTCTGTGATGTGCAGCCATGACCTGACTGAGGACATCCTGTGAGGACAGCTACGGGGAGCTGCTCCCAGGGGAGGTGGCTTTGTTTCCTTTCCAATGGGACGTGCGCCTGGGGGCATCCTGGGCTGGGCTGTAGGTAACAGACAGAAATCACCCCAGAGGGACAGTCATGGGTGATGGTCTAAGTCGGGATGATTTGGACATCGTCTTAGGGTTGGAAACGCTCTCCCAAATCCCTAAAATCCTTCAGCACTGGGAAAGGAGCTGCTCTGCCTGCAAGGGGAGGTCCTAAATCTGCCGAGAGCCCTGTGCATCCTGAGCCACCCGGGAAGAAATCCTGGAAAACAGCCTGAAGTTTCGCTCCTCTGGCTTGGAACATCTCCTGAACTTGGCTGAATAAAGGTTGTATTTCATGAAGCTGAGCCGTGCTTAGCCTGTCGCTGCCTGAAAGGCAGTACTCAGTGTTTGATTTTCAGAATTATTCAAGTGGTTATGGTTAGAAACGTGACCGAGAAGAGGGCACACATCTTACCACACCTACCAGCCAATAACTCCTTGCAGAGTTTTTTTCTGAGTCATTTGATGAGTTTACCGAGAAAAACAATTTTTTTTACTTTTGTCAGCAGCAGCATTGCAGAGCTGAGGCGCTGGGG
>NW_010229338.1:31661-35105 GCF_000690775.1 Eurypyga helias
GCCTGCAAGGTCACCAGCCCCTGGTTTCCATTGATAATGAACCACACTGATTAAGAGGGAGAAGAGCAGCCAGATTTTCGGAGGCCGGGACAGGGTGCTGGCAGCCACGGAGCACGTCTCCATCACAAAGTGCGAAGCGTGCTGGTGCAGAAGCTAGTGGAAATAGTGACGACAGGACGAGTGACACCCATCTGGGTGCTGGTGCCTGGGGTTCAACAGGACCGTGACAGATTAGCACTTGTTCCACTGAGATTTGGAATGGGCTCTGGATTGGAGGGCCAGGTGATTGCTTGACAATTAAACCTCTGATTTTTCAGGCCCTAAGAACTACTCAGAGCTGCAGCATAGCACCACTGCTGCAGTCAATTAGTGCCCAGCTGTAATTAGGATAGGTTTGCCTGGCAATTTACACCACTGTGAGTATGTAAGGAATTACTCTGGTGCGTGAAAAGCAAGTGGAAACATTTTCTTCTGCCTTTGGAAACAGAATTATGTTTCTTCGGCAAGAGTTCTGGTGAGCTAGAGTATTACCAGGGCAGATGTAAAATCCAGCAAGCATTTCTGCTCCCGGTGGCCAAGTTATTTTTTGCGGATCTTTTCCTGAGGAATGTCAGGAAGAGTTTGTGAGGTCAGATATTTTTGCTGGACTTGGCTCTTGAGTCCCAATTTTTCTTTTATTAAAATTGCTGGAGGTATTTTCTGTCATTCCCACTGTCTACGCCTGGGGTTCTGTGTACAAACCATTGTCAGCCTCATATCTGAAATGCTGGTGTACCTAAAGCTGCTGTGAAAGGTGAGTAATGACATAGAATAGCAAACCAAGAATGGTTTGTAAAGTATTATCAGATCTTCTTCCAGCATGAAACTACATTGAAATGCACTATTGAAACAGGTACCTTATCACTCTGAAACACTTTACTGGAAATGTAGTGTTAACATGTGCCTGTGGTCAGTTCTTCCCAGCGTGGCTCCTCCAGATAAGAACAGCTTGATTTGGTTTGTTTTTTAGGATAAACCAAAAGGGTTTGGATATCTGAAATGAATAAAGTTGGCTCAGCACTGGATCACGCCGAGCAGGACTGCAGTAAGCCACGGTAAGCAGAGTGCACAGGGCATGGCTCTCCAGCCCCGATGCTGGAGCAGCTGGGAGCTGCGGCTGAGTTTCCCTGACGTAACAGGCCGTCGGTGAGTAGGTGTCTCATCTCCTGTCATGCTCCCCTGCTCTCCAGGAACATCTCCTCTGTTAGTCATTTCAACAAGCCATTTGTCTTCAGCACTCCGGTGCTTTCTGCTGTTACCGAGATGTTTCCATTACCGCAGCCGTGATGCCAGCTCTGCTCGGCGGCGGTGATGCCAACACGGCCACATTGGCAGGGGGAGGCTGAGCATCCTCCTGGCAGTGGTCGGTGCTGCCAAAAGCTGGAGCGGTCCAAGAGGCTGCTCCGAGGGTTGTTCTCCAGGCTGCATCGTGGATGTTCCCTTCGGCCCTGCCATGCTGCTGGCCCCTTTTGTGCCTTTTCCAGTCGGATTGCTGCAGATGTGAGACGTACAGGAGCTGTGCTGCTCAACACAGACTTTGTATAAAAGGTTTCTCGGGCAAGCTAATGAAACACGGGGCTTAGTTTTTCATTCCCTAGCATGGTGGCAGCTGGCTAATTGCCCTCTGTGCTGCTTTTGCTTGTTGCTTGGGTCGTAACTGCTTTTCATCTGTCTTGTCACAATGTGCCTACCATAAAATCCCAAGGGAGGAGCCCTCTCCCGTTAGCTGGAAGTTGCCTGGAAGGGTTCCCGGGGAGAAGACCACTTCCCTGCTCTGAGCATGCTCCCCAGCACTGCAGAATGTGAAAGCCTTAATTATTCTGAGAGTGCCTGGGGAGCCAGTTTCCCATTTTATTATCTGAGCTCAGCTGCATCACCACACTGTGTGTTTCAGAAATCCCGGGTTCTCCTTTTCCTCTTCCTTCCCAGAGAATGTGAGAAATGGCTTGTGGTTTTATTGAGGATAGTTTCGTGTCATCGTAGCTGACAGGTAGGTGAGAGCCTCCCTTGCGCAGGCTGCTGGGGAAATCCAAGCCCAGGTGATTTGTTTCCACCGGGATTCAGTCCAACGCATGCTGAGATCCCTGCTGATGCCATCCCTTCTGCTCCGCAAAGCGAGGGTTTTGGACTTCTCCCAGGCCCAGCACTTGGGGTAATCAATGGCTGTCACTGCAGACATACTTAAAACCAAGAATGAAAAGCTATCTGGGTTGCCTCCCTGGCTCTGCTGTGGTTATCCTCCTCCCTGCCCTTGCGTGGAGGGTCACTATTGCCTCTGCTTTGCAAACTGTCAGTGACAGGACAGAGAGGCCAAGGGACGTCCGCCCATGACCACGCAGAGTAATGGAGCAGGGCCCTGGACCCCAATACTGCATTTCACTCCTGCTCCTGTATCCCTCCAGCATCTTTCCTCCAGCAGCCTGGCTGGCAGTACTCAAATCTTGATGGTTTCGTGCCTGCTGGCATTGAGCTGATCTGCCTCGAGCGTCAGTCCAGTTACCAAAAGGAAAAAAAAGAGAAATCCCTTCTTCTCATCTGCAATTTACATAATTAAGTAAGAGCTCATTCCCTCTTCCCTCGTTTCCTCACTGAGGCTGGGTGTGCACCCAGGCTGCCTGGGAACGCTGCTTCCTCTGCTCCAAGGGAAACTTTTGCTGCAATTACAGGCAGCAGCTGGGAATCGGGAGAGAAAGGCAGGGATTAAAATCCTTTGGCTGCTGAAGATCCCTCCAGCACCTCAGCAAGGGCAAATGCAACCTGCTGCAGATTTGGACCTGCCTTTTGGCTGGTTTACAATGCGAAGGCACAGGGATGTTGGGTGCATTTGGGGCAGTTTCAGCAATACTGTATGCAATACTATGCATGCAATACTAGCCTGGGCATAAAATCTATTTGCCTAGTCTTCCCCTGATGATGGATATACGCTCAGGATTGAGCTTAGTTATCAATATATTACTCACCCAGCAAAATTTTATTGTTTTGTTGAACAGCCCTGGCCACAGGCAGTGGCACACAAGATACACCTGCCCTGCAACAGGCTGCTGCTTTCACGCAGAGCATCGTGGCTGCTCCAGCAGTTGGCTGTGGGATTAGAGGGGTGTCTTTACCACCTTCATGCTCTCTAATCCATCTCACCTTCCCTACTGGGTACACGTAGCCCGAGAAGGTTTTTTTAACTGCTCGTTTTTGTTTGTAGACTGGACTTCACAATCTCCAGAGTGGTTCTAGAAATGGCCAAACTAGCATCAGAGCCAACAGCATGGTGAACCAACCTGGGTTCTGCACCAGTACTGCTGCACTCCTGTGACAGCATGCCCCAGCTGGCAAACCCTGGTTCCCTGGGGACAGTCTGGATCTGAAATGTCACTACAAGAACGTGCGTGGTTGTGCTGGGTTCAGCCAGGA
>NW_010229339.1:0-523 GCF_000690775.1 Eurypyga helias
ACCTGTTCAGAGCAGGAGCTCTGCTAGGCATCACCTTGTCGTCATGTGGGAAGATTCTTTCCTGTAAGGAAGAACGTCACTTTCTCCTTCGCCAGCATTTTTCTTGACATTTTGAATTATGTCTTGTAGGAATGTGACTTTTAGGTATTGCACAGCTAAGGTCGGTCAGACAAAAATACCTGCATTGCATACAAGATCTTTTATAAAGGGGAAATTATCTTTTCCCCCTTCCTTCTTCTACTTCTAAAAACCAGTGCTTCAGTGGTGTTTGACTTGTGTCTGTACATTGATGGAACAAAAGTTTATGCATTTTGCTCCCTTCTTTGCAGGGAAGGTAGTTTTACTGGTATTTTCATTTTGGCTGGAAGGATTGGAGATATTTGAGTTACTACAACTGTCTGTTTTGCTCCTTCTGCTGGTTCTGCCCTCCACTTCCAGATGAGCTCGTGGTTTTTACTAATCCAATAGTGGCTTCTAAGGTGGCTTCTGAATTTCAGAGGTCAGAATATGAATCTACTTGCCT
>NW_010229340.1:0-22294 GCF_000690775.1 Eurypyga helias
GAGGCGGCCACGCGTCACGCTTCGTTCGCCACGCCATCAACTTTTGCCGAGATGGAGCTGGATGGGGCTGATTTCACGGTGGAGCTGGGCTCCGGTGGTCGCTGAGGTAGGACCGCGCTGGTTGTTAACAAATGGACGTAACGAGAGCGGCCGGTCGGACGGGCTCACCGGAGCTGCCCCGCGCGCAGGAGAGGGGAAAAATCCCTTTGCCAAACTACGGGTTTTCAGGTGCATCCGTCCTGAGTACCGCACATGTCATGGCGCAGTTGTTACACTCGTTAAATGAACATAAACCGCTTTGAAGATCTGAAGTGTGGCAGCGTTCATTTTTTTTCTCCCCTTCCTCAGACGAGTTGTAGATCTGTGGTGCGTGCGCTGTGCATTTGCGGCTGGCGTGGAGGCAAACGTACATCCTATATTTTAGTGATTGCAGCGTCGCACGTGGGTCTGGCTGCACCTAAAAATGTCCCTCTTAAGAATTTATAACAAAATTTTTTTGGTCTGGTTATGCATTGTTTCTTTGACTTCAAAAGGGTCGGTCTCATAGTTTAATGAGGATATAACTTTCAGAGTTGAAGGATGTAAAATGCATCTGAAATTAAAATGTTTATAAAATTACACAAAGATTAAAGAAGTGAAATCAATGCTTCTTTTAAGAATTATTTAGAAATAGTTGTTTCGAAACATCGCTTTTACATAATTTTTAGGTACATTGCTCAGAGTTTTGCCACATGCCTTGACATAACTGCAGTATTTAAAAGCAGAAAAGAAATGAATGAAAAATGACATTTACGTTTAATATTAGATCAAAATTGAAAAAATGGTCATAAATATGGTTTAAGGAAAGTGAGTTGTATTGACATCTCAGTTTTAATTCAACATACAAAACCTCAGTCTGCTATTGCTAAATGTGATTTAAAAAATTACTCTTGGTCTCGGTATTTGGAAAAGCAGTGTTTTCCATCATGACAGAGATATTACTGTGTGAAATTATTGTGTTATGCTATATGATATGTATGATTGTATGAAATTACTTACAGCCAGGTTAAGCCAAATTTTGCCTTTTGGCACCAGTCAACAGTTTGACTTCACTGACAACTGATCATATATAGTGAGGATAAAATTTTCATTTCACAATTAGCTTGCTCTAAAATAAATTTCCTACTAAGAAGATGAAAAACACTAGAATATTATAGCTCCCAATTACTAAAATATAGGATAAATGGAAATAACAGCCTAAATCAGAGTAGAAGTATTGCTTTGCTTGTGGTGCAGTACTCATTCTAATGAGTAGCAGTGAATTATGGATGTGACTTTGTTTTTACCATACTTTAGGTGTGCTTGAAAAGGAATTTGTTGTTTCTTTTAGTTAATAGTCCAGAGGTTAACTAGCCCTTTTTTCTGGATAACTCCAGTTTGCAAGACAGAATATGTGCTGATTTGAAATACAGTCAAATTATAAATTTTGTTCCTTGCTCTGAATCTTAAACTAACAGGTGAGACTTAAATGCACAAATTTAATGGAGATGGAGAACAATGTTTAGCCTGCTGTGCCATGCTGCTGACCTGTGGTAGTGTTTCCTCAGGAATTCACGCATCCAAATGTTTTCCGCTCAGTTTAACTTAACAGATCGGATCCTTCCTTCTCCCTATCCAACAGGAAACTGCAAACCTTCCTGTTTGTATGGGTTTAGTGTGATTTTTCGCTTAAAATATTTTGTGCTCTCTTTAGAGATTCTTCAGAAGAAAAACATGAACACTGATTTGTGGAGAAATGTCTGTGTTGATTTGTAGAAGCAACTGTGGAAGGAAATACTTGCATAGTTTCCCATTTTTCAGAATGGTGAAACCTGATTTTGCATGATGCTGTATGTTCTGAGGTTTCCTACTCTGCATCAGTTTTTGAGCAGAGTATCTGATTCTGTGAGCCGTAGGTAGGTACGTTCCAGTGTATCCGAGACTGGAACTGAGCTGCATGAGCATAATGCTACCATGGCAGAAGATAATGCCACTGTGCAACTTCTGCAGCCCTCAGGGCTGCACTGGCAACTTGTGAGAAGCCCAAGACCTGTGTCTCTTATGCATGAAGGTCTTCTGTGCATACACTGTAAGTATGCATACACTTATGTAAGTATGCATACACTTCTGTGCATACACTGTAAGTAAACATACACTTATGTTTACTTCCATGATGCATACCCTCTAAATCTATATGAATAAATGGTTCTACTTTTAAGGTAAAGGTCTTCCGTGCATACACTGTAGATTTATGTTTGCTTCCATGATGCATACCCTCTAAATCTATATGAATAAATGGTTCTACTTTTAAGGTACTACATACTTGTTCATTTTACTCCATGCACCATCCACACTTTTATGCACACTTCTGCTGCTTGCATTCGTCGTTGCTCAGTGCTGTCTTCACAGTCCATCTTCAGTCCTTACTGCCAGGTGAATGGTCAGTGAAAATGATGCAGTGGTTAGAAGTGGTGTAAAGAGAGATGACCAAATCCTGTGACTGTTACAGGAAACGTCCCACTGGCTTCAGAGTGACCAGAATTTTTACCACGAGGCAGCCTTTTTTCACATGCCCGAACTGTTGGGCAGGGAGAAGGATTACAGTTTCTGTCTCCTGAAAACTGGTTGGAGAATATTAGTATCAGTGAACTTGCATGGAAATGCTGTGCCATGCCACAGACCTGTAGGTGGCTGTTAATCAGGAGACCACTGCTGACAATAATTTCACTGTGGAGTTCAGGAAGCTCTTTGGCATATTGTGTGTATCTACGATAGAATCTATAGCACAAGTATTCAGAAGGGAATGGTTTGTGCTCCAATTAGCTCTTAATCTAAAGACTAGCTGTCAATCCACAGTTGATCATATCTATTTCTTGATTAGTTACGAACTACATGGAAGTCTGTTACACTGTTATTAATCAAACTTGTAAATGCATTCATTCACATGGGCTGTAATTGACCCTTGATCTCAGGTTATTAGCGGATAGTTTAATTCTACTTTCCAATTATCAAGCTGGAAACTTTAATGTTTTAAATTTGAGTTGAATTTGAGAAACATCTTCCCTGCTTCCCATGTGCAGCTCTTGTACCTCTGCTCATATTGGTGAGTGCTAAGCAGTACTGCAGTTCAAAATCCTTGGTAGTTTTATGTCCACAATATGTCATTTTATTTTGGTACTGGTTGGCAGGAGACTGATGAGCTAGGTAAGAAAGAAGGCAGAAATCCTCACAATAACTTGAAAGCACTGGAGTAAACAGAAGATGGTAAAAGTTCCTGCAGCAGCTAGCAGCTGCTATTCATGCATCTGAGAGTCAGGTAATGCTACCTTTTCTTTTCTAAATAGCTCTTCCAAAGTACTTTTAATAAAGAAGTTGAAGTGTTCAGGAGGGAAATGGTAGGACTGAATTTTTAAATACAATTGTGTCTGAGGTCAAGTGTTTAATTAGAATTTGTAGTTACCATTTTGTCAAAAGTGTGCTCCGACTGTTTCAAAGTTTTAAAAAATTGAATCATTAGTCTGCTTTTATGCATAAATCTTTGTCTTCTTTTTGCAGAATTCAAATTTCAGCTATCCAGCATTTTCTCATGTCACTTAGGGATTTTTCTGGGTGAACATGGAATCACATCAAGAGGGAGTGAGCAGAGAAGTTTCAGATGTACCTTATGAAGCAAATATTGATACTGGGATTTATCACTGAACAATATAGAGAGCAACCTTTGATTTAGACAGCAGAAGTTACCTGACCTCAACAAAAATGAAGTCACACAAATACAGGCATGCTGAGAATTGCCCTTCAAAGGCTACAAATCCTCTAGGTTTGTTTAGTACAGTGAGCTAGTAGCAGGGGTGAGTGCTTCCATGATCTCTTCCCATTTGATTGGTAGGAGACTTGTAGTCCAGGTTGTTTATCTTGCTAGTCATAGCTTTTCCTCTCTTTTCATCTCTTCTGTACATTTTTTCTGCTTGCCACCAGTTCTTCACTCTTTTTTTCCTACTGCTGCCAACACCAGTAAGTAACTAGGAATTACACCCTTCATCATAACCTAAAAAACATAGAGACATACAGAAAAGAGGAATTAAACACCTGTATACCAAGTGAGCTGTGTAGTCCTATGAAATGAAATGTGGAAAGGTAGGAGTGGTTCTTCATTTTATTTTTGCTGACTCTTAATATACCATTGCCATCTCCAGCCTCCCCATGCAGTTTAAACTGCTTTTTGTAGACCAGTATGCCCCAGGTTATTAATAAACAGAATAAACTCAAATTATGAACAAGTGTGAATATTTTTGTGATAGGAAAAAAAGAAGGAAAAAATTAGTTAAAATATATTGTTAGTAAATATGGTCATCTTAATAAATCAGTGAGTATACTGGAGGTCTGAGTGTAAAATGTTTGAAAAAAAAATCTGTAAGCATATAGAAGTGGTAAAGGAACATGTCAGCATTTAGCACAGCAGATACTGTGTTTTAAGAGAAGCTTAATCTGGAAACAGCATGTACTCTGCAGATGCTGTATAGCTGTACAGGAGGTCATCTTACAGGAACACAGAAATGGTGAAAGTGCAACTTTGCCTCTGCATTGCTTCAAGATCAATTAATGGAGAGAGAATACCCAGCTGCATAGTCATTCTCAAATTGTACAAAAAAAATCAGTTGAGAGTTGTAGCTGTAAAAGGGAAATGTGATTAATGCTAATACAAAAAAGTATTTATGAAACATTAGGCTGAAATATACACAAACCCATTCATAATTCAGGAAATAGGGATATAGAAATAGAGAAATTAAGTTGTGTCTTCAGGAAGCATTCTTTTGGATGTCTGCAAAAAGCGGAAATTGGCAAGTCTATTTATAGTTACAAATAAGAAAAAAATCCTTGACTAGTGAGGATACACTGCACCTAAGGTATCAATGACAATAAGTGTATTTTAACGTAATAGCTATGAAGGTAACTTGTGTGTGTGTAACATTCTGTTGCTGCCTCCTTTTTGGCAGCAGTTCTTACGTCCTGTGCGTTTCCACGTATTCCACCTGCAGTATGCTCAGTGGTACAGTGCACATCAGTTCTTGGCTGTTACACAACCCACATTTCTGCAGTCTTGAAATGGAAAGGTGTTAAATGGTAGAGCACGTACGAATAATACATCTGGAAGAAGACTTGTTGTTTGCTAAGTGTTTGTGAATGAATAAATGAATGACATACATTGTATACAGACAGATTTGTACTTTGAAACAGAAGGGTGAACTGTCTTAAAAGCCAAATGCTGATTTGGCCTGTAACAAGAACCATTCAGTAGTATGTTAGTGGATGGTCAGATTTGGAAGGAGAAGTCCTGCTGCTCCCACTTCGCTGATCTTATTCCTTAAGCTACATTCTGCTTCTGCGCCTGCTGTAAAATTTCAGAGAAGATCCAGTTAGTATTTGTAACAATAGTTCTATTGGACTGTTCCAAACCTGTAATGCAGGAGGCAGGGAATTCTTTTGTGGTTGGGCTCTGCAGTGCTTCGGGTGTTTTGTCTGAAGGTTCTTGCAAATGCAGCCTTTTGCAGTGCAGCAGAAACCTCCTGCTGTCACAGGAGTACTTTGATGAATGGGAGGGGACTTAGATGTTGCCCGTCTTAGTTGTCTAGGCTGCAGTGGTTGCAGTTAGATAGAACTAGTCTGGTTAGGTCCATCTAAATTAATGGCTTACATGGTGTTAGCCAAATCTCAGCAACAAATGCAAGCTGTCAAACTGTTGATCAAATTCTGAAATAGATTTTGCAAGTTGTATGAAATGAGAACTGATACCCTATGCAAGTATGATGCTACCTGATGTAACTGACAATTTAGTAATCCCAGGCAGTTCTAAAGTTTTAGTCCAATGTCCAGTCTCTCATTCCCTGAATGGTTATGGTAATGAGCTTCATCTAGAAATTGTGTATACTGCTTTTAGTTGATGCTTTTGTTTCCTTCCCTTCTTCTATGAGAAGGGTTAAATGCCATCAGTGTTTTATCTGCATGTATCATTCACTGCTTTACTTCTCTTATGTCCACTAAATTCACCTCCTCTCCAAACAAAATTATATTAATCTTTTAAATCTCTCCTTATATGGATGACTGTCTCTGGTTTTAATGTGTTTATGCCATTATCTGGTGCTTTTCTGTTTCTGATATATCTTTTTTTAGATAGATGCTGTTAGTAAGTACATCATTTCTAGAGGTCATGCCATACAGTTATGTAATGATATAATATTTTAAATCTGCATTACAAAAAAGATGGTTGTGAATATCCTTCTTTGGTTTACTCTGTCCCTTAAGCTGACTATAATAATTGTTAGGTCTATTTTTTTGGTAGTTGTTTCAGTCAGTTTAAATCTCATCGGTGAGTAATAAACGTCCTTGTTTAGAGCATATGTTCATGTCCTCTGGTGGTTGCTCTGACTTCTGTCACTAGACACTGATCTTGCCTTTTTCTTCCCCTATCTCTGTTTCTTTCCCAAGTTTGCCCTTCTTTTGTTATTTCGGGTTTATAATTTTTTGCATGGGTTCTCATAATGGAGAAGCCTTAAACTTGGGGAGGTTTTTGGGTAGCAGGGTTTCTATTGCTACACTTCAATGAGATCACGTTGGTAAAAAACTCATTTTTTCTGGATTCCCAAAGATAAAGGACAATGGTTGCTTGATGAGGTACTTCAGGGCAATTTACAAATCTCTTTTAAAGTCTGGGCTGCTCTCTGCCTGCACTTTCTGCATTTTTTTCCCAGGGCTCTACCATGTATTCCATTTGCTCCGGAGACGAAAAAATGCATTTAGTTTAGACTTCTTTGTAAACTATACAAAGATTTTTTGGCTGTTCCAGGTCATCAGTCTCCAGGCATTGAAATGGCTCCTTGAAAAGAAGTAACTGAATGTATACCATTATTTAACTGAACAGGTGCCTTCCAGTCAGTGAAACATAAGAGTAAGTGGAGGATAGACTGGTAAATAGATAGGCCCATGTGTTCAAGGTGCAAAACAGTGTGGGGGAAAAGTGCTTTACAAGTACTGCAAAGTTTTTATGACATGGATGTGACCAAACGCTAGAGGAAATAATGTATCAAACAGGAAGAGACTGGTGTTTCAAACTGCAGTGCAAGTCATGCAGTAGTATACTGAAGACCTGTGTAGTGTGGATGTAGGTTTTTACAAAGTACCACCTTGTTTCAGAATGATAGAACTTCAGTCCCCCACAGATAAGCTTTCCGTTTTAGAGGCTTTCTGTAATTGCATGGCACCAGCTAAATGATGTAAGTGCAATTTTTCCTTTGTTATTGCTAAAACTATGTTCTTGAGTCAGATTTTCAAAGTGTGATAGTGGCATGGAGATGCTAATAGAACCAGGTAATTTTATAAGAATTCTTCCAAGACCTTGGCCATGCTTCCAGGGAAGAGAGGATAGGATGAGAAATTTGAGTCTGTATAGACATATCTGAAGCTCTTTGGACACAGGAATGCAGATGTATACTGTTCATTTAAATCAGTGTTAATCAATGACTTTTTTTTATATAGGTATATCTGAACCTTCTTTTATTGCTAAAAGTGAAGATCGTTTGTTTAAACATTTATTTGAAGACTATCAAAAATGGGTTCGTCCAGTGGAACGCTTGAATGACACAATAAAAATAAAGTTTGGTCTTGCTATCTCTCAGCTAGTAGATGTGGTATGTATAGTAAATAAGTTTGGGGTTTGTTTTCCCTTAATTCCTAAAATTCTGAAGCATAATGTCATATGAAATAATTGTGCATATTTTAGCTTAAACAGAATAGGTTAACCCTCTCAAATTATCATCATGGTAATAAAAAAGGCATTGTAGATAGGGGCATGAAAAAGTAATTGAAAAGAGGTTGAGAAGACAAATGGCTTGTATGTTGAGTGGAGTTTTCAGGGGAAAAAAAAGATGAAATTCTTAAGCCTAGGGAATTGTGTTTTCATTTATTGGTTCGGTGGGAAAAACACATATTTTGAAACTTTATCAATCTCATTTTCATAAAATTCAGGAACACTTGCAAATACTGCGGCTTTTCCCTCATAATCAGCAAAAAAACCTGTAAGTCTTTTAATTTGTCACTTCCATAGCAATGAAGATTATCTTTTGGCATTACCTGTGAAGTAAAAGTGATGAACCAGATTATTTCCCCTCCCCCTGATACTTACTCTCTTCAGAATATTATTTTCAAATTGAGTTCACAGACTGTAGCTGTAAAGGGTAGTTTTTCTTCCGTATGTCAGCTGTTTCTTTATGTTTCTGTAGAAAAACAGTAAGTCTGCATAAAATAGAGTCACATAAAAATTAGAAGTGAGAAGAGGGACACAGAAGGAGAAAAAATATCACTTTTAACAGTTAAATAATCAAAGGTCATGACTGTATATTTATATGAGAACTTTTTTGATGAGAAACATCAAAAAAGCAGTGACTGGAATGCTTTTAGAAGTATTTTGTGATTTACATTACAGACCTCTGTGAACTAAAGCAGTTAGGAATGTACTGTGCAGATTTTTTTTTTTTAATAAAATATGCTTTATTTTTATAGGATGAGAAAAATCAGTTGATGACAACAAACGTCTGGTTGAAACAGGTATGTGTAAGATAGTGATGAAAAATTCTGAAGCTTCATAACTGCAAGTCAGAAGTTGTAAGAAACTTTTCTAATTAACTGTATATTCAGAAAAAAACATATTTGTTGCATAAATTTTTATTTTACATAATATCTTTTTTTAAAATGTTCCTGGAAATACTTTAAAGGATTAATTGTTATAAACTCTTTAAAAAAACCCTCAAAAACCCCAGAAAGAGGTAAATTTTTAAAAATTTGCATAACTAAAGGAAATTTGGTATGGCATTGCATGGCCATTTAATATACCAAGGTGTGTGTGTCCAACCATAGAAGTTACTGCTTTGGTACATAAGTTTTCTTTCAAGAACCATATAAAGTATGGGATTGTGTAGTCTTTAGTATAATAGTTTTAAGATTTTTCTCCTGTGGAGTACTTGAGATTATTGGATAAACATCACAGAAGAATTACAATTTTCAAATTTATTTATGCTTGCTATAAAGAGCTACTTTTTCCTCTTAAGAATATTTATTGGTAGGAGAAAGCCTCAAGCTTTATAATAATTGGAGTCCAATGCAAAACTTATTGGCCACTATTAACTTGGGAAATGCTGCTCATAAATCATTTGTGATTTAATTTCAAGAATGTTTGGTGACCCTAATTATAATTATTAGCTTTCTAATTGACTTTTTTGGGGGCTACTTCCTTGGGCTTTTTACCTTGTTGCTTCCCATTCTCTTCTTCTCCAGTAACTGTAACTTCAGGCATATTTTTTCTTTTCAGGAAAACTTTGAATTACTCAGCAAGTATGAGATGGCAGTTTGTCAGTCATAACACTTTGTGACCTCTTAATAGTTTCTGCAGAACTTGTTGCAGTTGAAGCAGTTAAAATAAAATAAGAACTGACCTGAGTATGCACGTTAAAATTCTGTGTTATGGTGAATTCCTAGAGACCTGCATTTTTCCTCTTGAGCTATTAGCTCAAGTGTAAACTTACCAAATTTTTACTGTGCTTTTAATCCTGCTATTTTTAGTGTTGCTGGTAGAAATGGGAATGACTATTGTGTGAGAGTTACAGCCTGATTTTTTTTTTGGATGATGAAAATGTTTAAATTGCTTATGATCTGCTTCCAAAATAGCTGATATTCATTCCAAACAAGCTTTTTTCAAATTTAATAGTCTGTATGTTATAATAGCTATGACTTCTGTATATACATGCGTTGAAAAAGGATTTTAATATCTTAAGTTCTGTACAAAAATACTGTCAAGTGGCTCTTACAATGAAAAACAAATATTGGATGAGGTAAATAGATGTCTGTTCACCAAATTCACTGCAAATTTTAGAAGCCTATTTTTGTTCAGTCATACTCTGCTTAAATTAACTTAATAATAATAATGATTTTTATGTCTGACAAATCCACAGGAATGGATAGATGTAAAATTAAGGTGGAATCCCGAAGACTATGCTGGAATAACATCTATTCGTGTCCCATCAGATTCTATTTGGATTCCAGATATAGTATTGTATGACAAGTAAGATTTTAATCTCCTCATATAAAATACATTTACTTTCAAACTTTATGGCCCAAGGTACTTCTCAGAGGCTCATTGGATAGATTATGCCTATAGAATTAGTAGAGCTAAGAATACATGCAAGAATTTGTCTCTGCATGCAAATAATTTTGTTGCCATGTTAAATGCTTAAACATTTTGCGCTGTTTTGGTATGGAATTTTTACTTCTGCCTGTAAACTCTTTTTTAATTAGAAAACAATGTCTTGTACAGTGTTAGGTGCAAACTAATAGTGTAGAGTGATGAGAGGGAAGAAAGTAATTCATGCTGATGCAAATTGTATTCAGCATGGATTTAAAATTAATTACACAATACTTTTTTCACAGAATTAACAGATCTCAGAAGCAATAACTTTTGAATTAACCTTTCTGTTCAACTCAGGTGCATATACAATGCTTGTACATTTCCTGACTTGAGCCTGTTGCAGTAATTGTAAATTCAAGGTTGGAGGTGGCACACAAGTATTATTTTACTTGTTTAATTTTTTTTTCTTCAATAATTATGATTTGGCCAAATTAAAAAGTATTTAGTCTGTATTACCAATAGAAACACCAGTTTGGTCATGCTATTTATTATAAAGTCAGGAGTTTTTACAATTCCTTGCATAAGTCTTTGGGACCATAGAAAGTTGCACAAATCTTTTTGTGATGTGAAGTTATTATTCACTCTTTCAAAGCTGCTTAAATGTATGAGATTCAGATTTAAAAAAAAAAAGTTGTCTAAGAATACAATACAAAATTTTGGCTATGAATGGGGAGAAAGGATAAACAGCTGAAATGACAATAAGAAGACATATTTTCTTATTTAAGAACCTCACACAGCCCCCACTGTAATAGCCTGTATATATTTCTTCTTTTAGTGCAGATGGACGTTTTGAGGGAACATCTACAAAAACTGTGGTAAAATATGATGGCACCATTGCTTGGACTCCACCAGCAAACTACAAAAGTTCTTGTACTATTGACGTAACTTTCTTCCCCTTTGACCTCCAAAATTGCTCTATGAAATTTGGTTCCTGGACTTACGATGGCTCACAGGTTGATATAATTCTTGAAGACTACGATGTAGACAAAAGAGACTTTTTTGATAATGGAGAATGGGAAATAGTGGCTGCAACAGGGAGCAAGGGAAATAGGACTGATGGATGCTGCTGGTATCCTTTCGTTACATATTCATTTATAATTAGACGTTTGCCACTTTTTTACACATTGTTTCTCATTATTCCTTGTATTGGGCTTTCATTTCTAACTGTCCTTGTCTTCTATCTTCCTTCAAATGAGGGTGAAAAAATTTCACTTTGCACTTCAGTACTGGTATCTTTGACTGTTTTTCTCCTTGTTATTGAAGAGATTATTCCATCATCTTCTAAAGTTATCCCACTTATAGGAGAGTACTTGGTGTTTACTATGATATTTGTGACATTGTCCATTGTGATAACTGTCTTTGCTATCAATATTCATCATCGTTCTTCATCTACACACAATGCTATGGCACCTTGGGTTCGCAAGATATTTCTTCACAAACTTCCCAAGCTGCTTTGCATGAGAAGTCATGTAGATAGATACTTCGCTCAGAAGGAGGAAACAGGAAATACGAATGGATCAGAATCATCTAGGAACACCTTGGAAGCAGCTCTAGATTCTATCCGATATATTACAAGGCATGTTATGAAGGAGAATGAAGTTCGCGAGGTGGGTGCATTAGTCCTATTACACTGATTTTGTAAAACTGGAAATGAGAAAACCAAGTAATGGTTTACCGTGCATTTGCGTATTGGATATGTGCTATGGGATTTCCAGTTCTTGTCTTTCACTGGAAGCCATGTAATTATTTCTTCTGCAAAGAATTTCAAGTGTGGTACAACACTGAGAATTCTTGTAGATATTGGGCTGATAGAACAGTATTGTAGACATGGGGCTGATACAGAACCCAAGGACAATATGGTCCTTTGCCGCCTTCTGTAAGTAGGTTCATGTTGTGAATTACATATTTTCAGAGATACTTGTCTGTTACAAGAATATGTACACTAACTGTTCCCTACAGTGCTGCTGGATGTGACTTTCATGGTGAGAGAAGTAGGTATTTTTCATTTTAATGTTTCATTTTAAAAATGCATTTGCCTTACATTTTTAGAATAAATACTGCTTACCCTTATTTTGCAGCTTTCAATTCCAAATACAACCAGTTTTACTGCCCTAACCCAAATAAGTTTAAATACAAGCTGTAGTCATGTTGGTCATTTTATGCTGAAATCAGTCTTGGACTAGCTGACTTACTGAGTGTTTTCTTCTAGCCCTATTATTATTTGTCTCTAAATTATATCAAAAGATGTCAAAGGCTTTTTTTTGGTCTGTACATTTGCACTCTGAACTAACCTTAATGGATATTCACACCATTTGGGTAAGAGCATTATGAATCTATTTTCTGTGCTTTTTAAACTAGCACAATTAGAACATCAGACTTAAATGATATTTTCAGGCTAGTGTAGAAATACAGAAGTTTGTTGTGTGGTCTCATGATACTGCTGTTTCTGATGGCAAAGCCTGATATTCTTTCAGTTTGTACAGAAATGCCTGTTGTCAGAAGTTGCGGGTTGCTGAAAGCAGGTTCTTGCATCCTAGTCTAGGAGTAAGCTAACTCCTCTAATGTAACTTCTTGGGATTCAACTCTGACATTGTCACAGTTTATATATCCTATATGGGGAATAAATGTATCTATTGTACTGTTAAAACAGCTTCTAATACCCTGCATTATATAAACTACACAAATAATATAGTTTGCTATTAAATATATAATTTCCTGTAAATTAAGGATTGGTTTTCTCTTAATGAACTTGCTCTGTGTGACTGTGACTGACAAGGGAGGTGGTAAGTGTTTTGGTTTTTGTGTGTAATGTTGTTGTGACCTCAGAAATTAAAGTAGAGCCAACCAGGAATTCACTTGTATTTTAATCTTTGGGCTCCAAAGAATGCAAGCTGCAATTGCAAAGCACTGTTAATAAAAGCTGCACAGCTAGTGCTGTTATACCTTTGTCTCTTAGGAAGCAATAGACCTGGGAAATGTGGATAGCTCCAGTTCAAATCGAAGGCAATTGCTTGGCAGGGTTTTAATTTGCTCGCACAATTATATCTGCTGTACTTCAAAACTGTGTATAGATATGAATAATCCTGTCAAAAAGGAAAACAGTCTGGAAAGCACTGTGAGTATTCTCCCTAGTGTACAATTCTGTGCAGCAGTAACTTCACAGCTTTCAAGTCTTGCGTGCAACACAACAGCTGCTGTCTACTGTTAATTTTTTATTTATTGTTTTAGTTGGTTGGTTTGGTTTAACAACTTTTGGCTCTAGCTCCTACCCAGGAATTCCAGTGTATAATGACACTCTGGCATGAATCCTAAATCCTGTAGTGTGTTAGAAAATTGCATACCAATTTCATCACTCCGTAGTTCAGGGTGTTCATTGCTTGTCAGGGCTAGTTTCTGTGCTAAAATCTAGTATTGGTCTTTCTTCAGTCTTCATCGAGGGAGGTTTGTTCTAGTTCATAGTGTAATCATTGAAAGTTATTAAAGGGGGTTACTAAATGGACCTGATTAGAAAAAAGTGGACTGTGAAGTGGTGAGGTATTGCAGGGCTTGGTACTGTATTTTCACCTGTTCTCGCACAGTCTGAACTACTCCTGTGCTCTTTGTATTTTAGGTTGTTGAAGACTGGAAATTTATTGCTCAGGTGCTTGACCGAATGTTTCTATGGACTTTTCTTCTGGTTTCAATAATTGGATCACTTGTGTTATTTATTCCTGTTATTCATAAATGGGCAAGTATAATAGTACCCACACACATAGGCAGTACAAATGCATAAAGTAGTTTTAGATCTGTCTCCTGCTAATATGGCGCTAAGGAGTTTTGCAGTAGCTCTGTTTCCATGCATGTTCTTTGTAGACATGCTTCTGATAGAGTAAAATAAATAAAATATCCAAAGCCAGAAAATTATGTTTATATTGAAGCATGGCATCCCTAGGACACATAGAATTCAATTTGCTTATTGCCAGTCTACTAAGTTACTTGTAAATCAGGTCAGAATTAAAAGGACCTTCTCAAGCATTTGCATGTACGATATGTCAGAAAAGCATACACTGGCACCTACTGCAAAATAGAAGGATTAAAAATTTTTCAATGATGATCACTGTAGTCCAATTATTAAATTACTATATAAATTGTTATATTGAGCATTAAATATTTGCAGATATCTACTCAGCAGGGTTGCTTATTTCAATTTACTTTAATATGTGAAGGAAAATGTTTATCAGCTCTCTTGAATGTGTTGTAAAAGTATAAAGTTTCTACATAGTAAATTTAAAATAATAATGAAAATACAATTTAAACTTCCCATGCATTCAACATATAAGTAAAAATATTGATTTGGCTATGTTTTTCCTTTATGAATTTCCAGTGGAGTTTTCTTCTAAACTTAAAAGCTTGTTAATTCTATCATACTAGCATGAACATTTAATACAGTAAGCCTTAATATGCCTACAGGGTACATGTATATCGTTATCTGTATCAGCTATGGAAAAGAAGGCAAAGACAATTAAATGAATGCCCAAGTTACACAAGTATTCTAGTAGACTGTAATATTCAGATTTCCTTATTCTTGATAAAGAATTTGATATGGTATGTTATCTGCAAACAAGTTAATCATTTCCTGCCTTCGTGTGATAATCAGAATTATTTTTTAAGCACAGATAGATGGAATTTGGGGAATGCCTTTCTGAAGGAAATAGGTTCAGAATTACTATGCTGTGTTAGCAAATATTCACACATCTGTTAAACTGAACTTGGAAATCTACCTTTAATAGGTTCTCCCCTTTATACAACCATATGTAAACAGCTTTGCATGCTTTGGGTTTCAGCACTCTCAGAAAAATGAACTTGCAACTTTTTAAATAATCCATTAAAATATATTCTTTAAGTACTGATTTTAAATTCTTTACATTCATTCCAATGCCACCTTTCTTAAAAGCTTTATTTCCGGAGGAGTCTCTACAATAAATGGCAGTTTTCCCGCACCAAAGTTTTGTCAATGTACTTCATGGTATAGGTGCATCCTGCAGGGCTAATACAGTAACACCAAACTGGAGCAAGTCTTGGGAAGTTTGTTGTTGTGTTTTAAATTACTGCATTAACAGTAACATGTTTAGGTGAAAAGTTTAATGTAAATTGTGATGTCTTTGATAATGAAAGTTTTTATAGTGATTATGAATTTGGAAAATGAATACTTTCCCCCTATCCTTCTCCCTGGTATATCCTTCAGAATAGCACTGTTTGGTACTGTACTGATTATAATACTGATTGTTTCTGTCATAACTTATATATAATTGAATATTTATTTCAAATTGTTTTCACCTGTAGGCCATTCTTGTTTTTCTGTAGCTTTTTAAGGCTCGCAGACAGGGAAATGATGCCAGGCAAGCTTTTTAAAAATGTTTTTGGTTCCATCTTTTTTATTTTAATACCAATTAATAGATAATTCTCATTGTAACTCTTCTTGTTCAGTTATACAATTACATCTGGCACTGGATATCCATATTGCCTCTATTCCCATCATAAATAATTTAAAAAGTGAATGTGCGAAGATGATCTGGTTTAATCCATTAATATAATAAATTTAACTTTTGCAGTATTGCTAAGATTAAACAATGCATCAGTGACTTTCTCTGTGTGGAAGTTGCAGAAATACTTTGCATTTGAAGAGGAAATCTAAAATCTTTTTATAGTCCTCCTTTGAATTTGGGTTTGAATTACTGAAGTTTACTCTTACCTGAACAGAAAGCAAAGTAAGTGAAACTATAGATTAGCTATATATATAATGTCTTTTTAACCCCCCCCCATCTCTTTCCTCTTTTTAAATGATGTCCGTAGACTGCTCAATTATATCATAAGGTGATTGGCAGCATATTGGTCAATCGAGTCACAGTCTTTATAGTTGTATAAACTCAAAATTTTTGCAAATGCATGCATTTCTTTTAGTCACTTCTACAACCTGATCATGGTAAATACAGGTAAGTTAGCTGATACTAGAATCCTTGGGTTCTTCAGCTGATCATCTGGTGTGTCTGAAACAATTTTAATAGACTCAGAAGCATGGACCTTTACTTACGTAACTTCTTTCTGAATGTATTGAAATGTAGCTAATGCTACTACCTATAGAGGTTTTTGTCACTCGGTCAAAATAAATTTAAAAAAAAAGTGCACAATTTACAACAGCTTGATTGTCTTTATTTTCATATATGTTACATGACTTGATACTCTGTATTTTCATAAATGGTACATCACTTGATACTCTGTATTTCCAGAAAGTTTCCAGTTTAGTACAGAACAGTTCATATTTTTACAAAATATTTTCTCATTACAGTATTCTGTTGCAGTCTCTATTCATGCCCTTAAATTATCCGCAGTTACTGATTTTTAAAACCAGAAACGTATGCCTAAGAGGCAACTTTAGCATATTTTACAGAACAATTTCGTATCTGCCTGCCTTCCCTTGTCATAAAACACTGTAGTATAGTGGGATGCTTCTGTAGCCAAACTATCCTATCAAACTATTTTGATCCTTTGCATAACCAGGAGACTGTATCTTAGTGTGTGTTTTACTTGTACATAGTTTTAAACATTATTAAGTTTGAATAGCTTATTTTTTCTGACAGTCTTCTCATACATTGAAATATGGGGAGGCACAGTGTTTACATTATGGCTGCTTAATTACCATCATCTATTATTTACCTATTTGTTGTCCTTTTGTAATAAAGCTGCCTGTGGTGCTTTCCTCCCACAGTTTGAGTCATATGATACACCAGGTGGCAATGTCTGCATTCTAGTAATTTGGTATGTATGCTTCCTAAACCATTTGTTCTCATGAGGGCATGTGTCGAACTCAGCACGAGCTTGTTCCAAGAAGATCCTGTCATGGTCTGAAGTGACTTGGCACCAGAGTCATGGAAACAAACCTAATAGCCTAAAGTATTCAATCTGTCTGGACTTTCTGAATATTCATGGAATTTTCAGTTTCTTTATCAACCCCTTCTTAAAGCATTCCTATCAAGTTTAACGTACTACCTGTGTCTTTTCCAGTTACTGTAAAAAGTAGCTGTCGAGCATAGCTCATGTTACTTGGAGATGAGCGGTCATAAATGTTCAAAATATTTTTTTTCCTGTTTTCACATTTTTAACACCTTTAGTCAAGCAAAGTTGAGGCCAAGAGAGATCCTTACTCTACTACACATTGAAGAGACATGAGGTGCTGGAGTGGGGGTGCAGAGTTGGTTGGCAAAAGTTTTATTTGATTTCACAACATAGTATTTAATCTTTACATTTCATCTCCAGCCATCAAGGGTTGTAAAAACAATCCTGCTGTTCCTAGAATACATACCAGGATGAAAACCCACAGAAAAATACGATCGATTACCATGGCAACGTATTTCCAGTCATCCTGAATCTGAAAAATAAATTGAATAGGAAGTAGGCATATTTATTGGATGAATAACTTGCATTAGCAATTAGTACCAATTAACAGAGAGAGCATAGTTTTTTCCATATGTAGATGTCTTTCATCTCTGCACAACTGACTTATCTCTCTTTTCACTGACAAATGAATTCGTTTGTGAGACTATTTATTTGAATATGGTATTTGTGGCAAAGCCAAAAGCTGCTACTTCAAATACAGAGTTGTTCACTGAGACACTGGACTTCATGGGATACAGCTTCTCGTCTGTATGCCAACAATGAAAGTGAAATTCTTAGATTATCAGGTTTGTCTGGAAAACTTCAGTGAAACAGGCTGCTCCTACTGATCTTTAGGCAGTATGTAAAAAGAGAAAGGTTAACTGGTGTATAATTATTTGGTACATTTCCTATGTGGTACTGAAATGTAAGTGTTCTCATGCATGGTGTAAAGTCCATCATCTTACCTTCCTTGTAGAGAGGGAACCAAGCTTCCAAAAAACCAGATTTTTCTAATTTTCTTTTTACAGTGAGCATTAGAACAAGAGTGGCACTAAAGTATTATGTAAGTTGTAACTACATTAGGTGATCATTTTATAATAACTCTTGAGATGAAAATTTAATTTTTTACTTCATTTTTCTTCAGGAAAGCTAATAATAATGCATTCGTTGTTTTAGAAGTTTTGCGCTTTTTAGCTTAGAAGTTGTTTGATAAGGCAAACCAAAACAACCTCAGACTTTCTATACTAACGAATTCTAAATGAAGTTCTGATTTCAGCATAATCAAATACCTTCATTCTAACTTTAAGGTCTGCAATGCAGCTGATTTAAATTCAGTGACAATTGTGGTCGTGTTGCTACTGCTCTTAATATGTTTTAAGAACGTGATAAAAAGAAAACTAATTTTTTTTTTTTTGCGTTAAGATGCAGTTTTATTAAAGACGATGGTCCCTGTCCTGCAGCAGTTTACTCCGCAGCAGCAGCAGAATAAGCAATATCATCGCTGCAAAGGACATTCATTCTTACATTCTTTGTTATTGACAGTAAGCAGTGGGAGGGAGAATGTAGCTTTCTAACAGCAGAGTCAGCAAATTCCACTATTAAGATTATAACTTGGAAAATCCTCACTCGAAATCTTGTAGGATGGATACACAAGTGTGTTTCCCCAGCAGTGGTTACCTTAACATGCTTCACTCAGTGTATGTGTTGTCAGTAAAGGCAATGTTGTGCTGCTTCCCAACATTACCTGCATTCAAAATTACATATATTTTAGTACAGCTTCAGTAATATTTACTTCTATAAAATAATGGTCTGTGTTGTCCTTTCCTCCCCACCCCCCTCATCTTAGAAAGCACACTAATGGCAGATGGTGTCTGCAGTTTGAGTAACAGTAAAATATGTTCTTACCTCTTTTGCTTCGTTCTGCATTTTCATATTTTCTGCAATGTATTTAACACTCTCAATGGCATCTCTCATTTCTGGTGACAGAACTGAAAATGAAAACAGAGGATCTACAGACTCAGAGCTTGAACTTCTTGTGAGATTGCCACTGAAATCCGAGAACTTCATTCGTTGGTACTGACAACAGCTGCACGCCGTATCTTGACACACAAAGCCATCTTTGCAGCATTTGGTTTCAGAACTATTGAAGCAATTTAAGTTGGAAAACTCAGAAGTGAAAAATTGTTTTGGCTTCTGATTACTCTCTTCATCATTGGCAGGCCTTGTCATAAACATGATCCTGGGAAGTAAGTTCAAGAAAATGGTTCTCACCCACACAGGCATCGTGTGGGTCTTGGGTGTTCTGTAGTGCACGTTGAGTACAAATACCGTAATGACAATAGATAGAGTTACAAATATCATGGTGAAAAGGAGGTATTCCCCAATAAGTGGAATTACCAGGGAAGTAGAAGGTATGGTTTCTGTGATAACAAGAAGGAACACTGTTAAGGATAGAAGGACTGATATGCAGAGTGTCACCTTCTCACCACAGTCTGAAGGCAAATAGAAAACTAACACGGTCAGAAAAGAAATCAGCAGACATGGAATAATCATATTGATAGTGTAAAATAAAGGTAAACGTCTGATGTAAAGAGAATATGTGATGTCTGGGTATATCTCTTCACAGCAGTTGTATTTGATGTCATGTTTATACCCAGGAGCTTTAATAATAGCCCATTCTCCACTCTCCCAGTAATCTTTCAGGTTCATTGTAGAGCCAATTAAAACTAAGTCAATTTTGGCTTTATCGTAAGACCAGGAACCAAACTTCATGGTGCAGTTCTGATAGTCAAATGGGAAGTAGGTTACATCTATTTTGCATGAGCTTTTAAATATAGCTGGAGGTATCCAGGTCACATCACCCGTGTATTTTAATAGGGCCTTTGTCTTGTCATCAACCTGGAAATCCCCAACTGCACTGTAAAGCAAATAAAAAAAGCAAAAATTAGAATGCAGCTACTCCAGGTAGTTTCATATATTCAGATTATATACATTGACTCTAATCTGTTTCGGGGTAAGTCAACAATTACATGCTGACATGGAGCTGAACTGCATGTGCAGGACTGAGTCAGCTGTCATAAATTTGCATAGTTAAACTGAAATACACAGCTGTATAAATTTACCATGGAGAATTTGAAAGGAAATACTCAAAGCAGTAAATAGTATATTGCAAATGGCAGTCTGAGAGGATGATCATTGCAGGTCCCTTCCAACCGAACTATTTTATTCCAGATCAAGCACGCCACAACCCAAGGGCTGATAAGAAGATAGCTGCAGTACTGGTATTCCATCTCTTCTGTGGACAGTGCAGGTAGTAGCTATGGAAAGGGGGATTAGGGTTGGGTGCATCTTTGCATAAAAAGTGTGTTTGGTGAGGGTTTTTTTAAGCCCTACATTGCTATCCTGATCACATGGGTCATAGAAGATCTGTGTGACAATTTCAGTTGTTTATTTGAAAAAGTAAAACTAATAATGTGATTTGAAGTTTTAAGGCCATGGTTAGAAAAGGAGTGTCATTGCTGTTGTTCCACAGACCTAAGCTTTGGATCTGTGTGGCTAAGTCCATGTCACTGAGAACTGCTTCCCCACAGAGCAGAGGGATCCATTTAGTTACAGTTTGGCTCCTCACAGTCTCAGCGACTGACATCCAAAGTTAACCTTAGCTGTGGCTTTTATATGTCAACACTATTATCGTGAAAGATGGCAAATGGTGAGTTTAACTGCTGAAAAGCTAGAATTTGTAGGGTTTTTCAGTTAAAGGGCTGACTTGCAGACACGAGCCTTGCAGTCTAAGGGAACTTCTTTGCCACCTCCCTTGCAGACTGATAAAAATAATGCAAGAGTGAGCTCTTGTGACGGGGAAAAGCAAAGTTCCAGGTTAGGAGCTGACTCCTGCCCAGTGATGCTGATGTAGGTGGCGTGGAGGTGAGTACAGCACTAGGGGGATGTGGGACACGAGTGTGTTGAAAACCAGGATTTTTTCAGTTAAATCAGCGAATCTGCTACTGATTTTTTTTTAAACTAGTAACATCACCCCCCTTCTTTCTGAATTAAGAAGATAAATATGCAAGAGTCTTACTTGTTATATAAAACAATATCTGGCTTCCAGATCTGGCCAGATGGTACTCGGATGAATTCAGCACCTCCATAGTCTGCTGGATTCCACCGAAGCTTGTAATCATTCCAGATCTAATTATGGAAGAAATGAGTCTATGTTAGGTTTGTGAAGAAATTGAAGTTCAGTGGACTAGACTCAAATGAAATTTCTGTTTTAATTTGGACACTGCGATGGTTACGTATTTCGTAGCAAACGTGTCTGTGGCTTATTTGCATGGTGATAGTTGGTCTAGATGTGATTTAGGTGTGTGTGACTCCATGTCCTGGGAATGGCTACTCAGTAGCTGAAACAAGGTGAAAGAGGGAATAAGATACTCCCTTACCAGAGAGCGTGGGACTTGATTAATACCTGGCTTTTTGAGGCCTAAGTTACCTGTGAGGTGGTGAAAACATTCATAGGAGGCTCTGGTGCTAGGTGTGAGCAGTGAGTGGGGACCCTGCATAGAAAGGCTGCAGGGCGGCATTGCTCAGTTGTGACTTGTTCATTAGGGCTCGTTAAACCCCAGTTTAACAAAGTTGAATATTAAGCCGAAGCCTGGAATTAAGCTCTGTTATTGGTTATTGGAAGTTGGTTATTAAGCTCACTGCAACAGTGGGTAATTACATTTTTAACCTATAAAGATCCTTTTAAGTGAGGTCAGCTTTTTTGGTTTGTTTCCACTTTCCAGGAGCTAACAGCACCGAGCGATGCTGTGTGGGACCTCTGTGCTGAGGTGCTTTCTCTGTGCATTGGTGTCTGCGTTTGGGCGTCTTCAGAGCACAAATACAGTATTCAGCGACTGTGTTAAGTGTAGGAGGGTTAGGGCTGCAGCCGACGGCTCACAGCCCGAGTAACACCTGCACCCCGAGCCAAGCCCATATTTAAACGCTGCAACACCCAGGGTCGGTGGCGACGACGTTGTTTCTGGCCAGTCAGTTAACGAGGTGCGAGGTGCCCCCTGTCAGGGAGTCGGCCGGGGATGAGCAACGCTGCTGCCCTCGTCTCCAGCGGGGGCGGGCGGCTGAGGCGGGCGGCTG
>NW_010229341.1:0-898 GCF_000690775.1 Eurypyga helias
GCTGGGATCGGACCCGATTAAGCCACCAGCAAACGACAGCAAAAGAGAGTCCCGCACATCTGCGGCGGCCAACCCGCACCTTCACCCCAGAAACGTTCTCATCCTCTCCCCTCCAAAAAGCCACCCCAGACCCATTTTGAATTCTGAAAGTGCTTCTGGGACCTGCGCGGAGGTTTTATAAGCGAATAAAGTGTCACCACCAACCCCTCTCCCGGGGTGCCTCTCTCCCCTCCATCCCCCCAAGGCCGGCACGGTGCGCCCAGCCCCGCACACCGTCACCCCCCTCGTACATCAGGACACGACACGGGTTCTCCTCCCCAAAACTCTCCCCAATTCACGGGCTTGGTTTAAACCCCTCCGACGTTTCTGCTATTCCCACGTCGAGGCCTATAAACCCCGGGGCGATATATTTCCATTTTAGCGTTTGCTGGCCGTAATAAACGCATCGGAAACCAAATCTTCACACTCCGAAAAGGTACAGCGAGAATGAGGAAGGACACTCGGGCAAGGACTGACGTTATTTGAAAGGGAAGAGTTTGATTTTGGGAGAGGCTTTTTGCTCGGAGATAATTTATTTCCTAGTGGAAACGCTGCCGATGGCGACGGTTTTGAAACGTGGGTTTTACACGAGCTCTTTGTGTTGTCTTTCGACCACCATCCCCGCGTGTTTTGGGGGCAGGTGGGGGACATTCAGTCTCAGAGCGATGTGAAGCAAAGAAAAACACCCTTTTCGGGTCCCGGGGAGGGGTGGCATTCGATGCGGAGCAAAGCTCAGGGTCAGCGATGCTCTACACCCGCCAAAAGAAATACAGCGAGAAGGGTTTATTCTGCACCAGCCATCCCGGGGCTGTAAGCACCCGGGGAAGGTGGTCGCTTCCCGAAAAAAGGGATTTTTGGG
>NW_010229342.1:0-1012 GCF_000690775.1 Eurypyga helias
GCGTGTTCCGCCACCGCCCGCTCCGGCCGGCTGAGCAGAGCAGGGGAGCAGCCTTGGTCCCATCGACCTTCCTCAGTCCGGACCCGCAAACGTGGCTGTCCCGTCGCACTCCCCTCCCTTTTAGGTCGTTTCCCCAAGGACCACGGCGCTTTTCTTCCCCGCGAGGGAAGCTCCGAGCAGCCAGCAGCAAGCGCTGTGTTACTCCCTTAGTGCCCAGCTGGGAGGCAGCCCCACGGCACCCAGCGATCGGACGTACAGAAGGAGGCCAGGGAGGATGCTACCTGGCACTGAGTCAGGACCTGGGAACCGGTGACAATAATTGTACACCGAAAAGATCCGATGGTGAAGCCACCTCATAGCTGGAAAAGACGTCCAAGGACTAGCAGGCGTCATTGCTGCCAGAGGGGCGCAGCAGAATAGAGCTCCCTGGCCTGCAGACGCGAGAGAGGGGTATGAGGGGACTCTGGATTGCTAATCTGACCTTGTTTAAGACCGCTAATTCCTGAAGCCAGGTTATTTGTATTCTGTGTTTTATCAGGCCTGGCAAACCCAGTGTTTCCTCTGCTAGGGATTTAGTGTGAGTGTTCACAGGAGACATCACGGGATCGAGCCCAGGGGAGATGAACGCACACAGTGAATACCTCCCTGCACGGAGAGCACTTGATGACATGTCAGTTTTGATGGTGATGGCCTACAAAAAGTCCGCTTGTGCCACTGGATTGTCCGTGCCTGATGTGTTACTCTAACGTTTAAAAAATTGATGGGTGCTGCAAATCCCCGAATCAAAAGGTTTGCAAATTATCAGTCTTATTGCTCTGCTGCTAGGTGTCATTTCTTGACATGGCTGTTGCCTGGTTTAGTAGCTGGATTCCCAAGGAAACAAAGCCCCTATGAGCACAAAGGTGGAGTGCTCACAGCCTTTGTGCGTGGGCGTTCATGTGTGTCTGTCCTTCCTCCCCACCCTTAATAATTTTTTAATCTGTTGGTCAATTGGTCAATCCGATTTGACAGA